>NC_034174.2:74269512-74297012 GCF_002021735.2 Oncorhynchus kisutch | reverse complement strand
ATGAGCCTTGTTGCTTTAGCTATTGATAGCCTAGAACGTGTGCTAACGTTAGCCTGCCAAAGAGCCCTGTTCTCCGGGGCATCCCATGAATAGCATTACCTAGCGTTAGCTTTACGTGTATGTGGCTCCCATCTGCATCATGCAGATTACATAATGCGTGCTGCTAGCATGCTGATGCTACCGCGAAGTCCTCAGAACTCACACACAGGAAATCAAAGCTAGGATTTTGAATGACAACAAAGGTAACCGGATGCGTACTGTTGTAGTTTGTGACGCTGATTGCATGATGATGGTACAAACAAACTCATTGTGTGGAGAGATGGTCTTCCACGCTCTCTAACCTCCACCTCTCTCTTTCCCTCTATTCTATCCATCAATCTTCCTCTCTTTCCTACGCGCAAGCCTGCCTCCAACACAAGAGCTAACCCTTCAGAGAAAAAGGCCATCCGCACTTCAAAACCCTCCTTCGTAACCCGGCAGAATCGCCCCAAGCACTGCTCACGGCTCTTGGCCTACGCACTCCTTCTCTCTCTCTATTCATCCCTCCACAGGTTCCTCGTTTACTCTCCTCTATTTCTCTTTCATCTGATCAAGAGAGAGTTTGAAAGGAAATAAAAAATAAAAAACTGCCCCGACAAGATGTTGAAAAATGGTTTGAAGAGAGGTTGAAAGGATGCTCAGCTGTGCACACAGACAGGCAGCAAGCCTTTATTGTGGTTTGGTGTTTTTAACACGGCTCTGTTCCACCGTCACCTCCTGCAGCTACAGAGGCTGTAGTGGAGGTAGTGAGAGGTCTTTATACAGACTGTTACATTATGGTTGTGAGGTAACTGCTGTTTTAGAGATAGTGAGAGGTCTTTGTGAGGTTAGAGGGTAAATGTGAGTGGTATTTGTGGTTAGATGTGAGTGGTCTTTGAGGTTAGAGGGTAGATGTGAGTGGTCTTTGTGTAGACTGTTTCATTATGGTCTGTGGCTTGCAGCATCACATTAACACAGGATGCTGTCTCCCAGGTTAACAGAGTAGCTTAAATAGTAGCTTCTGTAATGTTTTGCAGATAAGGCTAATTAAAGGTGGGTTTGTTTGAGAAACAAACACAGGGGAAACCTAGAGCCAAGGTGTAGTCTAATAACCCCAAACCTAAAAAATAGCTTATTTTAGAAATAGATGTTTTTCCATGGGTAAAACACTGATCTGGCTGAGGACATAGATTCCTGCTAGTTGTGACAGTATTTCGTGGAACACACATGAGGCAGAGAGATAAAGGAGCTTTACACTATAGCTGGCCTACATTTCCTGGAACTTTTGAACAAGTCTTAAATAATGAATGACTTGACGGCACGGGCCATCCAAGATGTCTGATATACATGACATATGTTCTTAAAGGGACCGTTCAGACCCTGGCTACAGACACAACGCCATACATTTGAAGGATGTGATCAGGACAGTATAGAACATCTGGAAAAGTTGTAAAAAATATATTGGTTTGGCGGTAGGTCAATTTCAATGATGTAGGCCTATGAATAGAGGGTAATGACATTAAAACACTCATTCCTGATTAATCAACACAGATCACATTGCTACTCTGCCCCACACCCTCAACCCCACCTCCCATATGACCTAGTTATGTATGTAGCGAGCTGACAAGTGAGCCTTAACATAAATATTAAACTAATTACAGGACCTTCACATAGGCTGCAGGCATCCCAAATGGCACCCTATTCCCTACACGGTGCACTACTTTTAACCAGGCTCTGGCCAAAAGTCGTGCACTATGTAGTGAACAGGGCACCATTTGGCACGCATCCCAGGATATTATACTATTCCAGATCCTTGGTGGAGCGCGGTGGTAAATCTCCAAGCCGACAAGGCAGTCAGGAAATGGAGACATCATGGTCATTATGAACTACGCCCTAAATGGCACCCTATTCCCTACATAGTGCACTACTTTTGGCCAGAACCTAGATTGGCCCTGGTCAAAAGAAGTGCACAACATAGGGAATAGGGTGCCATTTGGGATGCAGACACAATCATTATGAACATGTTCTCTTGTTAGCATGACGCTGACCAATATCACCATGTCTCTTTCCAGGGATAGGAAGGATAATAAAATCCACCACTTCTTTCTTTCCAGCTTCGTCCAGCCTTATCTGAGGCCCCAAAGCCACAGCCTAAATCCAAATAGATTGGAACTATTTGATGTATTTTACTGAGCAGTAAAATTGAGAGCTATACACACCAAACACACACAGATGTTCTGTATGATTTCAATGAAGCTGACATTTTTTTAAATATACACTGAGTGTACAAAACATCAGGAACACCTTCCCGATATTGAGTTGCACCCCCCGTTTTGCCCTCAAAATTCGTTGAAGCATGGACTCTGCAAGGTGTGGAAAGCGTTCCATGTGTCAGGTTGGCTGGATGTTCCGTGGGTGGAGGACCATTCTTGATACACAGGAAACTGTTGAGTGTGAAAAACCCAGCAGTGTTTCAGTTTTGACGCACCCAAACCGGTGTGCCTGGCACCTGCTACCATATAGTACCCCGTTAAAAGACACTTAAATATTTTGTCTTGCCCATTCGCCCTCTGAATGGCACACACACACAATTGTATTTATTTATTTCACCTTTATTTAACCAGGTAGGCTAGCTGAGAACAAGTTCTCATTTACAACTGCGACCTGGCCAAGATAAAGCATAGCAGTGTGAACAGACAACAACACAGAGTTACACATGGAGTAAACAATAAACAAGCCAATAACACAATAAACAAGTCAATGACACAGTAGAGAAAAGGGAAGTCTATATACAGTGTGTGTAAAAGGCATGATGAGGTAGGCAATAAATAGGCCATAGGATAATAATGACAATTTAGCAGATTAACACTGGAGTGATGATGATGTGCAAGTAGAGATACTGGTGTGTAAAAGAGCAAAAAGTAAATAAATAAAAACAATCCATGTCTCAAGGCTTAACAGTCCTTATTTAACCTGTCTCCTCCCCTTCGTCTACACTGATTGAAGGGGATTTAACAAGTGACATCAATAGGGGATCATAGCTTTCACCTGGATTCACCTAGTCAGTCTATGTCATGGAAAGAGCAGGTGTTCCTAATGTTTTGTACACTCAAGTGTAGGTTAAATCTATCATTTAAGCACAAAAAATACCAAACAGGGCATGTTGGCTTAGCTGTGTACTCTTGGGAAATCGCTATACGCCCCTGTAGATCATATGGAATAATCTGGAATGAATATATGGGCCAAACATGCAGAGCGTTGATCCACCCCCCGTACAGTTTGCAGATGGTGAAATGCAATATGCATGTAGCAGTCACTCTTCACAGCCCACATACATGTTACATAAATAGTACATACATGCAGCCGTGTGAGTACATGAACCCTGCTCTCTGTCACGTGCACACCCACCCGTCTTATAAAAACACACAACTAAGATAGCTTACTGTATCATAGTCACAAACACACACACACACACACGAACACAGGCTCCAATGTTGAATCACTTTTGTCTGCTAGCTACGCTACCAACACAATGGCGATGTTGTTTTTCTGGTAAGGATGCCCTGTGTGGTTCAGTGTGTGTGTGTGTGTGTGTGTGTTTGTTGTTCTCTTTCTCTTTCATTTAGGCCGACTGCTCACTGTGCTGTCACGTGGTGACTGCTATGGTGCAGGTCACATGTTGTGCCAGCAGCACCTGACCAACTAACTGACTCAACAGGTCACGTAGCCTAATGGACGGTTTGTTCCACAAACCCCTGAGGTGCCTTATTGCTATTATAAACTGGTTACCAACGTAATTAGAGCAGTAAAAATACATGTTTTGTCAAACCTGTGGTATACGGTCTGATATACCACAGCTGTCAGCCAATCAGCATTCAGTGCTCGAACCACTCAGTTTATAAAATGTTTTATTTGTAGCAAACACATGGTTTTCTAAATGGAACAGAATGTCCTAAAGAACCATACTGCCATGATCATCAAAGAGCTAAATAAACATGTTATGATCTATTTGATTCAATTCATTACTTTGCGATTCCCTATTTGATTCCTTAGTAAAAGGCTACTTATTCTATGCCAATGACAGACCATACAGCTGATCGACACAGAGCCACCTTCCCATAGGACAATAGGAAGTGTCACTGTCCCCCCTCAAAGCAAATTGGATGTAAATCCGAGCGACAGCTAAGACGTGAATGTAAATAAAGAAATACATTGATATTCCTGGCGAGCGGTGGACTGTAATATCTTGCCCAGTGGTGAGTGGTGACATTGTGATCTGCCACGTTTCTGGGCTTAAACACACACACACACACACACACACACACACACACACACACACACACACACACACACACACACACACACACACACACACACACACACACACACACACACACACACACACTACACACTACACACTACTCGCTCAGACGAATATAGGCCTGTCCTGCCAATGGCTTCTTTACACTAAAGGACTGGAGGACACTTTACTGTTATCTATTATAAAACATAGACAGATGGGAGAGAGGGATGGATGTAGGGAGAGAGAAGGGGGGGCAGACTAAGTAGTGGGGGAGGGAGAGGTGGGGAGAAACAGAGAGGGGGGAAAAAGAGAGAGAGAGAGAGAGAGGGAGGGGGAGAGACCGTCATTAAAGATCTAACTAGTCCGTCTCTGTGTAATCTGCCCAGAAACTAGCATCTGAAGCCTACAGAAATGTATGGAACGTTGCGTCGTTAGCTGGGCTACTAAAGACAGAGTGCTCCAGCTCTTCGCGGTCGAGATAACATAGACAACATCCTTGTATAGTGAAAACCCTCATTAAGCCAATAGGACAAAAGACAACAAACACAAGGACATGAAGCCTGTCTAGCTGACTAGTGACAGAAAGAAACGATCTGGGACTCTTAGACTGGTACATAGTAAATGAGAGAAAGAGAGAAATCCCTCCTTCGCTGTCTTCTTCTTCTGAGTCGGGGACGTCCTGTGAGGACAATCGTCCTTTTGAGTTCTTCACTGACAGGCAATTGTTATATATGTAACAAACAGCACTGAAGAATGAAAGGAATGTGGAACGTGTTCACTGTAGAAGTGTGTAACAGCCTACTGCACTCACTGGGGATGTGAGAGGCTGATTAGTAAGTCTCGGGAGTCGGAATTCCCTCTCGGAATTAAGTCGGATGATGACCCAAATTCCATGTCGGAATGACAGAGAAACATTGGGAATATAGCTATTCTGTGGAGGTGGGATTTATCACTTTGAGTGTGTGGGTATGGTGGTATTCAGTGTGTGTATGTGTCTCTCTCTCTCTCTTTTGGCTATCAATCATTCCCTTTTTAGACTTCTTCATTCCTTTGAGATGTGATTGGCTGGTCGAGAGCAGCACATCCTGTGGATCCGTCCCGACAACCACTGGGTTGTTTAGTCTGGACCCACAGTGGAACTGTGTTCAAAACCACTGGGTTGTTTAGTCTGGAGCCACAGTGGAACTGTGTTCAAAACCACTGGGTTGTTTAGTCTGGAGCCACAGTGGAACTGTGTTCAAAACCACCGGGTTGTTTAGTCTGGAGCCACAGTGGAACTGTGTTCAAAACCACTGGGTTGTTTAGTCTGGAGCCACAGTGGAACTGTGTTCAAAACCACTGGGTTGTTTAGTCTGGAGCCACAGTGGAACTGTGTTCAAAACCACTGGGTTGTTTAGTCTGGAGCCACAGTGGAACTGTGTTCAAAACCACTGGGTTGTTTAGTCTGGAGCCACAGTGGAACTGTGTTCAAAACCACTGGGTTGTTTAGTCTGGAGCCACAGTGGAACTGCGTTCAAAACCACTGGGTTGTTTAGTCTGGAGCCACAGTGGAACTGTGTTCAAAACCACTGGGTTGTTTAGTCTGGAGCCACAGTGGAACTGTGTTCAAAACCACTGGGTTGTTTAGTCTGGAGCCACAGTGGAACTGTGTTCAAAACCACTGGGTTGTTTAGTCTGGAGCCACAGTGGAACTGCGTTCAAAACCACTGGGATGAATCAACACGGGACACCTGGAATATCCGGGAACCCCGCACCACATCACTCACTCGCACAGCAGAGGGTTGGTTGGTAAATAAATCCAATTGTAGGATAATTGTCGGGCAGATATACACCGTAGTCTGTTCCACCTCACGTCACGCCTGCTCACTGAACCCATGGCAAACCACAGAGAGGAATCTGCAATGACGCATGGCAACAGAGCAACACGGAGAGGGAGGGATGAGAAGGAAACATTACGGGAGAAGAGAGAGGGTGGAATGTAAGGGATAGAGAGCTGGTGTACAGTAAAAACTAAAAACCAAGACAGTGAAAGAGAAAGAGAGAGCTTGAAGAAAGAGAGAAAAGTAGGCATGTGAAAGAGAGAGATACTTGTTTATTGTCTATGTCACTTGCTTTGGCCTTTTGCATTGAGAGAGAGAGAGAGTTAGAAATAGTCAGAGTGGGGGATGACTAGAGGTAGAGGAGGGGGTTCTGCAGGCTATGCCAGCTGTGCAGTGTCCAGGAGGTTATAGCAGGCAGGGCCCCAGTGAGACTGGGACTAAGGGGCTGGAGCTGAAGCCCATCACTAACACGCATGGATTAGTTCACACGTGCCTAATATCACTCTGCTCTGTAGCTTATAATCTGGTCCACTGGAGAGAGGGATGGAGGGGTGGAGAGATGGGGAGGGACGGGAGAGAGAGAGAGAGAGCAGACCCATGTGATTCTGGCATCCCACAAACCCTCTACTACTCAAAACAAGAACTGTGGCATTCCCTCCTCAATCTCCATCTCCACGGTGACCGGTATCCCTTCATTTATCGTTCCCTGCTTCCCCTTCTTCCATCCATTCATCTCTTTCTCTTCTCTATCACTCCCCATCCATCCCTCCCTCTCGTCCCATGCCTCCCCATCTTCCCATGCTTCCATCCCCCCCTTCTATAGTGACCTGAGGTCAGAGGAGCTTTAGATTAAACTCCAATACCCAGAAGGCTTTACTGTCCTAAAACACCGCTTTGGGCTGAAACAGATAAAACCAAGGGAGATCCCTCCGACATCCAACCAACCAGATGTTGGCTTCTGGGGCACAACTGTCCTTCTGCTATCCCTGCTATCCTCTCTCATCTCACGCTGCTCTGGTTTATGGTAATACTGTACACACACACACACAGCTGTCTCTCCACACCCGCCTCAAAAGCCTAAAAGCATATCCACTTAACCCTGCCTTGTAACAGAGTCTAGATACAGTAGTTCACCAACCCAGGACCCTATAAGCTCTGTCCCTGTTCCGGACCACTGACTGTAAACAATGACACTCCACCGCCCACGCAAACCAACCAAGAAGGATATGATGGCGATACCGCATTTTGATTGGAGGGCAACAATCCTTAAAAATCCATGATTGGTGGAAACGGAGCAGTTTCCCCTCTAGCTGTCTAAATATAGACCCCAGACAGATTTATTGAGGTGGTTCATTTCCAACAGGCTTCTAGTTCTTCCTTTAACGTTGGATGATTTGGTTAGCTGGAATGCTAACCGACTGACACGCTTCTCTAGGGTGCGTCCCAAATAGCACCCGATTCCCTATGCAGTGCACTACTTTTGACCAAGGCCCATAGGGAATAGGGTGCCAGTTGGGACACACATCTAGACTAGCAGCAGCAGCAGTAGCGGAGAGGACGGAACATTAGTGCATTCCGTCCTGGAACACTCTCAACTAAACAGCCCCTTGGGATGTGGGTTTGGATTGTCAAGAAGCGTGACCCACGATCGTTACGGGGTGCTTGTTAAAATGCCACCACATAAGGTATTAGTTGTGGTAAAAGGCGAAAGAGGGAGAGATTTGATTGAAAGCCCTGTCGGTATCAATTTGTGTCATTTGAAAGCTTTTTACAGACTTATCAGGGAGATATTCCAAAAACAATCAACACACGTTTCTATTTCTATCCTTCTAAACAAACATCAGTGTGTAATCCCGAAACAAAACTGGCCCTCCCGTATCCTGCACATCTTGGAATGCTGTACGAGCTAATGCAAATATCCTGTATAAACACAAACATCCCCTGTGTAAGGGCACAACAAGGAGGTGAAAAGATATCCGGAGTCAAAGGTCAGGTAAGAAAGGACGAGTGTCCGGCACCTAATCCAGCTGGGGGGTGTGTGTGTGTGTGTGTTCACTAAACCAGCGTGCTTTTACAGAGCGACTCAGCAGAGGGAGAATGTAGGGCAATCAGAAAGACGTGCGTAACGAGGATGACCTAGAGATTCTCCTGTGTCTCCTCCACGGAGTGTGTGTGTGTGTAATGAGCTGATGTAGGACTGTGTGGACACAGTACATCTAGGTTTGTGTATGTGAGTGGATAAGTGCACGCGATTGGCTAAATATGTGTCATTCAGAGTCAGGCCCTTCGTAAGACAGGTGTTCTCTGTCTCTATTCACCCTGCACACTCTCACAGCCAGATCAGCTAATGCTACACTATGCTAACCGCTAACTAACTCCTATAACAGAATATAACTTTGCTAGCTTTGCTAATGCTAACGGCTAGAAATGCCTATTGAACTCTTTTACCAAACACGGAAGTTAGCGGTTAGCATAGCCTCGCCTAGCGTAGCGGCTCTGGCTGACCAGATGGGAAAATGCTCCAGCCCCCAGCACGTGCTCCACCCTGACTCTGCTGTGCTCCACCCTAACTCTGCTGTGCTCCACCCTGACTCTGCTGTGCTCCACCCTGACTCTGCTGTGCTCCACCCTGACTCTGCTGTGCTGTGCTCCACCCTGACTCTGCTGTGCTCCACTCTGACTCTGCTGTGCTCCACTCTGACTCTGCTCCACTCTGACTCTGCTGTGCTCCACTCTGACTCTGCTCCACCCTGGCTCTGCTGTGCTCCACCCTGGCTCTGCTGTGCTCCACTCTGACTCTGCTGTGCTCCACCCTGACTCTGCTGTGCTCCACCCTGACTCTGCTGTGCTCCACTCTTGACTCTGCTGTGCTCCACCCTGACTCTGCTGTGCTCCACCCTGACTCTGCTGTGCTCCACTCTGACTCTGCTGTGCTCCACTCTGACTCTGCTGTGCTCCACTCTGACTCTGCTGTGCTCCACTCTGGCTCTGCTGTGCTCCACTCTGACTCTGCTGTGCTCCACTCTGACTCTGCTGTGCTCGCCAGACCAAAGATCAAGTCCCTTAAGCTGCTTTTCTGAGCCAAGAAAAGCTTACAAGGCATCAAGTTGGTTGACTAGGAACAAATAGGTCCCAAATCGCATGCTATTCCCTATTTAGTGCACTGCTTTTGACCAGAGCCGATAGGGTAGTGCCCTATATAGGGAATATGTTGCAATTTGGGATGAAGCCCAACTAGGGTCAGTTTGGGCCTGGCTGCAAGGCCTGACAACAGGGAGGGTGGGTATTGTTGTTGCTATGGTCGGAGGAGAATTGGGGCAAACTATGCTCTCACACGCCATGAAGGATGTAGGCCTGAGCACATGAGAGTACTAAAGCCTGGGCCAAAAGACAAAAACAGCTGTCAATGTGAAGTCAGGACTTTGGTATTGTGTCTCATTGTCTTATTGTGCTCCCCTAAAGTCATTCTGAATACTCCGCTGAGAGAAGACATGAGGTTCTTCTGAACTTATGCGCCGGCGGAGTGAAACGGACCGTCCACGGAGTGAAACGGACCGCCCACGGAGTGAAACGGGCCGTCCACGGAGTGAAACGGACCGTCCACGGAGTGAAACTGACCGCATGGAGTGAAACTGACCGCACGGAGTGAAACGGACCGTCCACGGAGTGAAACGGACCATCCACGGAGTGAAACGGACCGTCCACGGAGTGAAACGGACCGTCCACGGAGTGAAACTGACCGTCCACGGAGTGAAACTGACCGCACGGAGTGAAACGGACCGTCCACGGAGTGAAACTGACCGTCCACGGAGTGAAACGGACCGTCCACGGAGTTTCATTCTTTTCCAGAGGACGCACAGAACCCAGAGTTGACTACCTCTTTTATACCATGGCTATAATTTAACACATTTGCAGCTACAAATGTGTTCATTTGTATTTGTATGTAGAAATGTGTTTAACCTCCACTGAAGTGGCTTAGTTAACTAGATAGCTACAGTAGTTGCCTTGGTAACCAAACAAATAAGACTTGGTAATTACGCTAACCAAACCATCAGTCCTAGCTTGCTATTAAAAGCAGCTCAAACATAGAACATGTAAGAATGAACTAAAGCCATTACATACCACCATGCTGATATACTGTGTGTTATAGGGGAATAATACACACTCTAGAATGCCCTTCAAGCCAATCAGAAACGAGTATTCAACAATGCAATGGCATAGTTTTATATTAGAAGCGTCATCAGCATTGTTCAGAACATCACATGCATGCTATCCAATACATAACACGAGCAGACACAAAGAAATGCAGACACAAAGAAATGTTTTGAGTGACAACAGAAGCAGCCGTCGTTCTGTCCCACACCATTCCAAAGTCCCCTGGTAATGAGCCATGGCCATTCTCATCAGACTGTGGGCCAGCCAAAACAAACACCAGGCAGTAGGGATGTAACAAGTCACCGATACGCATCGTTCCCCATTCAAATGATTAAGATAAGACTGATTCAAATGATTAAGATAAGACTGTAGCCGATTCAGAACCGATTCAAATGTAGCATTCATCGGTCAGAAAATCTATTCAAACGTAACGAATCGCCGGTTCTCTACAATGTTCTGCTCATATTAGTTTTTATCTTCTGAAAATACCTCTCATATTTTGTGACAACTGATGCGTCCTCTCCTTCAGTGTCAAACTGAGCCTGTTACTGTGTTGACAGTCATTGACCTACAAGTTATTTTTCATGCAGAACGACCAAGCCTAGTCAAACTGCTCACTGTGCCCAGCTTGGAGTGCTGACCAGCGCCAGGTAGGCATCTGATCTTGCGCAAACATTAGGCTTTATTAGTTGCGTGACAACCTGTGGAATTTGCTCGGTTATTGTTATCTATGCACTGTTGAAAGTTCTGTTTAACCAGAATAGAAGCAAGTTACCAGAGACACAACTCTTATCTGCAGAAGGAGAAAAGAAGCTCACTTAAAAACATCCAAGCGGTGAAAACCATTGGATTTGGAGATTTGACATTACTGGCTCAAACACAGTGACGGTACAAAAAACACATTACCCCCCTAATCTGATAGTGGGGTGGTAGACGCCTAGTCTCCCTTATGGTTCAGATCAGAGGCCTACATAGTATACACCATAGACATACATCATTTACACACACACACACACACCTCAGAGAGGCTCAGCTTATGGGAAAATGTTGGTGTATTGTATCGTTCTCTCATCAATCCCAATCGCAACAAATAAAACATATAATTCCTGTATCAGAGCCGCTGTATCTAGATACGTATCGATTCACTTTGAAAGGGAACGATGCACATCCTTACCAGACAGGATACCACCAAAGGACAGACAGACAGACAGACGCAATGGGGAAAAGATGAGTGCAAAGGGACAACCCTGAACTCCTATGGCAGCCCTGACCACTTCAAGAATCATTGGGTAGTGGGCAATTGGGTAGTGGGTAATTGGGTAGTGGGTAATTGGGTAGTGGGTAATTGGGTAGTGGGTAATTGGTAATTGAAATGGCAATTGAACTGCAGTAAATATTGCAGATTGTACCCTTAATATACCACAGACATCTGTTTGCTGAAAGGCGTGTAAGAGAGAGTCTGTTTGCACAACCCGTTGTCATAAAGCGTAGAGGGTAAAAACGAAATATCATTTCATCAGCGGCACCCAACCACCAGCACCAATATCATTTAGGGAGTTTTTATTATTGTCTGGTGTATTATTGGCCTAATACACAATATGAAATGAATAGGGAGCGGTGAGAGAGACGGCATCCCTAGATTTATGTCCCAGAGTAAAAGCCTGGCCCTCTTGATGACCCATAAACAAAGACATCATAAAACAACATGGCCAGTTGAACACACAGCAGGTTCAATAGGGACTACTGTCATTGAATCCCTCACTAGCAGCATGTATACCATACATACAATACTTAGCCTAGCATCACGCATAGCAAACAAGCTAATGGTAGGGTTTAGTTAGTAGAATACTAGGTGGTGCATTAGAGGCTAGGCTATTTGGTAAGCAAAATGCTAACTGACAAGCAAGGAAGCACCCCACAAAGAAACAATCAAATGGTATAATTAAGCAATTAGGCCTGAGGCTGTGCGGTATATGGACAATAAAGCCCTTAGCCGTGGCACCCCTGAGGTGCCTTATTGCTACTATAAACTGGTTACCAATGTAATTAGAACAGTAAAACCTAAGGTTTTGTCATACGGTCTGATATACAGTTGAAGTCGGAAGTTTACATACATATTAGCCAAATACATTTAAACTCAGTTTTTCACAATTCCTGACATTTAATCCTAGTAAAAATTCCCTGCCTTAGGTCAGTTAGGATCACCACTTTATTTTAAGAATGTGAAATGTCAGAATAATAGTAGAGAGAATGATTCATTTCAGCTTTTATTTCTTTCATCACATTCCCAGTAGGTCAGAAGTTTACATACACTCAATTAGTATTTGGTAGCATTGCCTTTAAATTGTTTAACTTGGGTCAAACATTTTGGGTACCCTTCCATAAGCTTCCCACAATAAGCTGGGTGAATTTTGGCCCATTCCTCCTGACAGAGCTAGTGCAACTTGAGTCAGGTTTGTAGGCCTCCTTGCTCACACACACGTTTTCAGTTCTGCCCAAAAATGTTCTATAGGATTGAGGTCAGGGCTTTGTGATGGCTACTCCAATACATTGACTTTGCTGTCCTTAAACCATTTTGCCACAACTTTGGAAGTATGCTTGGGGTCATTGTCCATTTGGAAGACCCATTTGCGACCAAGCTTTAACTTCCTGACTGATGTCTTAAGATGTTGCTTCAATATATCGACATAATTTTCTTCCCTCATGATGCTATCTATTTTGTGAAGTGCTCCAGTCCCTCCTGCAGCAAAGCACCCCCACAACATGATGCTGCCACCGCCATGCTTCACGGTTGGGATGGTGTTCTTTGGCTTGCAAGCCTCCCCCTTTTTCCTCCAAACATAACAATGGTCATTATGGCCGAACAGTTAAATTTTTGTTTCATCAGACAGAGGACATTTCTCCAAAAAGTACGATCTTTGTCCCCATGTGCAGTTGCAAACCGTAGTCTGGCTTTTTTATGGTGGTTTTGGAGCAGTGGCTTCTTCCTTGCTGAGCGGCCTTTCAGGTTATGCCGACATAGGACTTGTTTTACTGTGGATATAAATACTTTTGTACCTGTTTCCTCCAGCATCTTCACAAGGTCCTTTGCTGTTGTTCTGGGATTGATTTGCACTTTTCACACCAAAGTACATTCATCTCTAGGAGACAGAACGCGTCTCCTTCCTGAGCGGTATGCCGGCTGCGTGTTCCCAGGGTGTTTATACTTGCGTACTATTGTTTGTAGAGATGAACTTGTGTCATGTTCAAAGTAGATGTCCTAACCGACTTGCCAAAACTATAGTTTGTTAACAAGAAATTTGTGGAGTTGTTGAAAAACTAGTTTAAATAACTCCAACCTAAGTGTATGTAAACTTCCGACTTCAAATGTACCTCGGCTTTCAGCCAATCAGTACTCAGGGCTCAAACCACCCAGTTTATAATTTGTCTTAGGTACTATTTGTTTTGTGTAATGTTAACTGATGTTTTGGGAAGCACCCAGCATACCCTAACAAACAAGCTAAACCAACCAGTTTAAACTCTGGCTCTAATGCAGTAGTCTATAATTTCATGTCTGCATGTATGAGCGAAACTGGTTTATAAGAGGCAGCTAAATAATCAAAGAAGGTGAAACCGAGGCGTTATCTAGTCTGGTGGCGGTGGAGGCTGTTGCTACAGTATGTGAGCATCTGGAATGTGGTTTCTGGGTTTCAGGTCCCTTTCATCTCCTACCCTGTCATCTCTGTCTGCCGCACAGCTCTGTCACTACAGGGTTATCACCTCACGGACCTGCTGCGGGAGCAAGAAGAATGGAATGGAACTAGTCTGTTTGATAAACTTGACAAAATGGAACTGGTGAGTGTTCCATGCCAGAATCCAGAGTGCAGCGCGGCTGGCTTGGACAATTCACTGCCAAACGGGCTTATTAGGCCCGTGACATATAAAGTACCTTATTTGCTTACAGCATGCAAATATAGGGATTAGAAGTTATATTCAGAGTTTTTCATGTTTTTTCTTAAAGGGCCGGTTTACGATTGCCCCATGAATTAAACTAATTTCTCTCATTTAATATTGATTTGTTTTAGGCTTAATCTACCCTGCAACAACACCACTCGCTGTGGCCTAGGTCTAAATGTCATGTGGTGGGTTGAAGACCTTGTCAACAGCAACTAGCAGGTGCACTTGGCTGCTACAGTGCTGTTTTAGCATACTGCACTGAGCAGGGGATGTTCCAAACCAGCTAGGCAAGCACATCACTTAGTTACACCAGTAAAAGCCTACAGATGCAGGAGCTTAATTTGATCACCCTGTCGTAGGAGATCTTCCCTTTTTATTTTATTTTTATTTATTTTTTACTTGTAGTGTATTTGAGTTTTAAAAAGGGTTCTGAAGTTTGTAATTTCCACTTTGACATTTCAAACTTGATTTCCCTTACAAAAACATCCAATAATTACAATCCACATATTCATTCACATTTTCAGTTGCTGCAGGATTATTTTCCTGCTGTAGCGAACTGGCTCAAATGAAGATCCTACATCTGTACGTCTCCTCATCACTTATCTCGGCCACAACCCACACAGAGCCACACGCTGCATCAGCACTGACGATGCAAAGCCATGTGGGCACTATCTGCCAGAACCAGTCTCTGTGGCAGGATGGTAGGATGGCATGGTATCACAAGAACACAGGACAGTCATGAGATGATATGACATCATAACCATGTCTGTTTAACTAGTTAGTTGGTCATCCAACACATCTCCTCTCCCAATGTCCCTGTCATTTAGAAAAGTCACAAAAGAAATAAGGAAGTGGTATGTAATTAAACAGATTGCTTGTGGCTACATTATGAGATGAGTGGGCTTGTTTTTACTAGAAATCCTCCGCAGCCTCGTATTATTGATGGTTTCCAGGTGAACCCTTCCAGACCTTCCTCTCCTGTCAGGCGATTGATGAAGCCTAAACACTCCAAAGTGAGCGGCTGAACTCCAAATCTGATAAGGGCTTCTAAGGATCCACTGTGTTCTGTCTGTACAAAGCAACCATGAAACCCCGGGTGTGTCTGAAATGGCACCCTATTTACTCAGCAGTGCACTATTTTTGACAAGGGACTAAATTGTACCATATTCCCTATATAGTGCCCTATGGGGCCGGATGGAAAGTATTACACTTTATAGGGAATAGGGTGCCATTTGAGACGCTGCAAATGCCTCTGGTTTCAGGCCCAGTCTGCTGTGCTTGCACCCTACCCTGCCCTGCCTAGCTGTAACTGTGTAACTCAAAGCCCTTAGCAATGGCCCCATTGCATAACCCAATGTACTGTAGAGTAGTGAACCCAATGTACTGTACAGTGGAGACTCAACATAGAGAGAGGAGGGAGAGAAGAGAGAGGACAGAGAGAGAGAGGGGGGAGGGCAGAGAGAGAGAGAGAGAGAGAGAGGAGAGAGAGGACAGAGAGAGAGGGCAGAGAGAGAGAGAGAGAGAGAGAGAGAGAGGGGGAGGGAGGGCAGAGAGAGAGGACAGAGAGATTGAGAGAGAGAAAGGGCAGAGATAGAGACAACACAGAGAGAGAGAAAGGGAGAAAGAGAGGGCAGAGAGAGAGAGAGAGGCAGAGTATAGGAGAGAAGAAGGGAATGTCCTTAGATTAAGAGGAACTAGGTCAAATCTTACTGTTGGTTTTAATAACCTGTTGCTGGGTAAAGTTGCCTGGTGGAAAGCTCCAAACTGGCAAGCTAAGAGCAAGTGCTTTTTCAGTGGAATTTGAGGAGCTAGTTGGACTTTTGAGTATAGATTTGGACAAGTTTACTTTTTGTTTTAAGTCTAATAAGTATGAAAATGAAAGACCAACTCACCTGTTCTTCTCCAACTCATTATGTGTAGACCTGCAAACAGAAAAACAAGAAAGGAACTTGTTAACCAAGGAACCAACACATCGCAAAGACCTGTGACATTTCAACATCCAATAATTAAACAAGCTTCAATTGAAAAGTCAATAGGCCTATCTATTTTAACAAACAGCCACGGATTCAGTTGAGGGCGACAGTGTATTGGTGCCATACTGCACTTACTTTGACTTGGTCTGATTAGAATGAATTGGACTGATCAATTAATCCCAATTGAGAAGTACTGTACAAACCAACAACACACACACACGGGCCAGCTGGACTGTGAGGTACCATACCAAGACCGTGCCTGAGAGTCAGTGTGCACTATGAACTGTGCGTTTGGTCGATACGCCCGGCCAGGCTTCAGTCCCATACAACGGGCCTGTATCGTCACACACTTCAACCTCCACTTCCTCCAACAGTGCATAGCCCATGTAGCCCCATGTATATGGCTGCCTGAGTGTGGCGTGTGTGTGTGTCAGTCCAGGCCTCAGACTCAGTGCTGTGTTAATAATGCAAAGTGATTCAGCTGGTCCCCTAAGAGCCTCTTTGTATGGCAACACATTGAAGATAATCAGGCCCTCCTGCCTTGGCCTAAATGGCCTGCCTGCCCGCCCAGTGTGTGTGTATGAGAGTGTGTGTGTCTTTTTAAACAAACTCCTCCTCAGCTACTCAACCCAGTCGCCGCAGGGAGGAACCATTTATTGGTTCCCAGGTCATATGGGCACTTCTCTTTATTGGAGGGGGACTATTACAGTCGCAACATTTTCACACACAAAAAAAATGGCCTCTGCCTGCAGTGGCTGACCTGATTGGATAGCTGACTGTCCTGCTACAGGGAACAAGGGACGAGCGCGGAAGAGAGGAAGGAGAAAGACAGAGTGGGAGGAAAAAAGACGCTGCCAGGTTACAAGGGATTCTGGGAAGTTGGCGCCTCTTCAGAGTGACTCCAAATCCTTTTTTTTATGTTTAATTATTGATGTAAATAAAAAAGACCATATGTCTCCATTAGAATACATTACCACCGCTGCTGCTCGGGTGCTTATTGTGTATGCAAGACTGGGTTAACAACTGAACCGTGACAGTCATTTCTCATTAACAGGGTCTCAGGACCAGGGAAGCCGGTCTCTGCTAAGCTTGCCATCATTGCCGAGCAAGACCAAAGATGCAACCAATTTCCTGTGCTAACTTTAAATAATTATGTAGAAAAACGTCATCCTCAACCCAAAACATTTAGCATCTCTGTGGTATAAATAAACAGCAGTGCTGGGCTCTGCGTGTTAGGCAACACACACACTCATGGACACACAACATACACCCACCACACACACAAGCGTATCTTGATGAATCCAAAACGTTTTTATCTATAGAGCCTATAGTCCACCAGCCAGCCAGGAGCCAGACTCCATGTATTTGTGTAAATACCACAACATTTACAGCTCAGCTCATAAACTGTACAAAGCCGTCTCGTATACAACGTTAAAACTTTATGCCCCTGACAGTTTATTTCTCCCCTGTAAAAGAAACGATGGAGAGCTATTAAAGGGGTGCAGACTGTGTCTGCTGCTATTGAGTTGTTCTAATGGCGGCTGACGACCAACAGTCTGAATCAGTGACATCCCCAGCCCGCCACGCACCAACGGAGGGTCCACCAGACATGACCTAGATCAATACACAACACAGTATCATTTCCATGATGGCGAGCGTCAGACTCCTCTTCCACTGTTGCTGTTAGCCCAGGCTACTGTTGGCCAACAAAAAACAAAACAGCACCATGAAAACAACTGTGTACGGTGTGCTGTTGTGGCATTTTGCATCACTGGTCAAGATTATTTCGAATTTTGACTATCCGGATACCCCCCCCTCCTCAAAATAAATTAGTGATATGTATTTGAATAGTGAAATCATTTTGAGCTAACTCTAAAACTACTTGAAACATTTCAAATAGTATTTGAACCCTGGTTCAGGCTTTGTAGTGTTTGGGCAAAAACCAAAACGTGCACCCTTTGGGGTCCGAGTTCGGGAAACGCTGCACTAGCCTACACAGTAGACAATAGTGTATAATCACCCTCTACAGTAGGTTACAGGACACATCAAATCAGCTATCAGAGAGCGATCAGAATGTCTGTAGCTATAACTCAACAGATATGGATGACTTGAATGGAGGAATGGAGGATCCCTGCAAGATGAGATAAACATGTTCCTGCTGTATAGGGCGAAAGAGGGACAGAGAGAGTGAGATAAGCCCATCACCTATAAGCCTCAACATGCTACAAATGAGGAGGCCTTACCTGGCCACACACACACCGGAGCCAATCTGATCACTATCGTTGCCATGCATAACTAGGCGACACTATAGCTGTGAGTCAAATGTTGGTTCCTGTTTTTCATTCCTCTCACGTTTAAGATGAAAAAGGCTCTCAGTCTCTCAGTAGGATTGAATCATGGCTGGCTGTCCATGATGGATGTATAAGATGGATGTATAAGTAGAGGACAATAGTCGGTCCATGTTCTTAACCCGAAAACACCACCTTACGCTATTATAGTCTATACAGCCTCTAGTCTTCAATGCATTTTCCTCTGAAAGAGCATTACGCGCAGTAGTATCAATCTCGTCTAAGGCTCTTTGTAGAATGTCATTTCTCAAATAGATTGGCTATTGAAGTGCAGGCTAACGTTTATACATTAGATTAAACTGCATAGACATTTAAGTTATAATCAGAATACACATATAAATGGGGGGGGGGGGGGTCATAAAGTCACAGCGACATTATTTTAAAAGGTTCTATGTATTCACCTTGTTCGTACCTGCATACAACATCAACCTGGCTACATACAACACCAGCCTGCCTACATACAACACCAGCCTGCCTGCATACAACACCAGCCTGCCTGCATACAACATCAACCTGGCTACATACAACACCAGCCTGCCTACATATAACACCAGCCTGCCTACATACAACACCAGCCTGCCTACATACAACACCAGCCTGCCTACATATAACACCAACCTGCCTACATACAACACCAACCTGGCTACATACAACACCAGCCTGCCTACATACAACACCAGCCTGCCTGCATACAACACCAACCTGGCTACATACAACACCAGCCTGCCTACATACAACACCAACCGGGCTACATATAACACCAACCTGGCTACATATAACACCAACCTGGCTACATATAACACCAACCTGCCTACATACAACACCAGCCTGCCTGCATACAACACCAACCGGGCTACATATAACACCAACCTGCCTACATATAACACCAACCTGCCTGCATACAACACCAGCCTGCCTACATATAACACCAACCTGCCTACATATAACACCAACCTGCCTACATATAACACCAACCTGCCTACATACAACACCAGCCTGCCTGCATACAACACCAACCGGGCTACATATAACACCAACCTGCCTACATACAACACCAGCCTGCCTACATATAACACCAACCTGCCTACATATAACACCAACCTGCCTACATACAACACCAGCCTGCCTGCATACAACACCAACCTGGCTACATACAACACCAGCCTGCCTACATACAACACCAGCCTGCCTACATATAACACCAACCTGGCTACATACAACACCAGCCTGCCTACATACAACACCAGCCTGCCTACATATAACACCAACCTGGCTACATACAACACCAGCCTGCCTACATATAACACCAACCTGCCTACATACAACACCAGCCTGCCTACATATAACACCAACCTGGCTACATACAACACCAGCCTGCCTACATACAACACCAGCCTGCCTACATATAACACCAACCTGCCTACATACAACACCAGCCTGCCTACATATAACACCAACCTGGCTACATATAACACCAACCTGGCTACATACAACACCAACCTGGCTACATATAACACCAACCTGCCTACATATAACACCAACCTGGCTACATATAACACCAGCCTGCCTACATACAACACCAGCCTGCCTACATATAACACCAACCTGCCTACATACAACACCAGCCTGCCTACATATAACACCAACCTGGCTACATACAACACCAGCCTGCCTACATACAACACCAGCCTGCCTACATATAACACCAACCTGCCTACATATAACACCAACCTGGCTACATATAACACCAACCTGGCTACATACAACACCAACCTGGCTACATATAACACCAACCTGCCTACATATAACACCAACCTGCCTACATATAACACCAGCCTGCCTACATATAACACCAACCTGCCTACATATAACACCAACCTGGCTACATACAACACCAGCCTGCCTACATACAACACCAACCGGGCTACATATAACACCAACCTGGCTACATATAACACCAACCTGGCTACATATAACACCAGCCTGCCTGCATACAACACCAGCCTGCCTATATATAACACCAACCTGGCTACATATAACACCAACCTGCCTACATACAACACCAGCCTGCCTACATATAACACCAGCCTGCCTACATACAACACCAACCGGGCTACATATAACACCAACCTGGCTACATATAACACCAACCTGGCTACATATAACACCAGCCTGCCTGCATACAACACCAGCCTGCCTATATATAACACCAACCTGGCTACATATAACACCAACCTGCCTACATACAACACCAGCCTGCCTACATATAACACCAGCAGCAAATAGGAGCTTTTTCCCTTTGGGTTTGGGGACAAAAGTAACCAAATATTATAGCTTGGCAAGAGTATAGCAACATATAGAATTAACGAATGTTTCAACACTGTAAAATGGCAAACAGTTGTAAGACTGTAATAACGACTATATTATAACCAAGTATGATTTGTTTTGTTTAATTTTAAACCCTGTGGTGTTCATCTGTTTTTCCATCTCCATCTGCAATTTTCTCCCAGTCCCTAACCTCCATCAGTTTGACAATCAGCTGATGATAGCATCTCGATCTGCTAGTGCTACCCCATGCCCCAAGCAAAGAGTGCCCCAACATTCACTCTCTGTAGGCTACACGGTCTTTATTCCACGTGTATATTTTATGCTTGGACATTTTCTCTGAATATATGTTAACTCCCGCTTATAACATGCCACGATGTTCTATAAGTGAGCTTACATGCTGCGACAGAGGGCAGAAGTAGGTTAAGACACTCAAGTGGTGTTGTGGCAACCACATCTAGGCTTGTTTTACCAGCGGTTAGGCTACAACGTTGCACTGACAGTCGAGTGATATCACATTATGGCAGTATTGTTATCGGTCATTCAGCTTATTATTGAGAAAGTCAACTGAATGACAGTTAATTTATTTGTTTAGATCAACATACATAACCAGGAAAATAACACATTGGCATCGCATGCTTAAAGCTATTGATCAATAAAAAATGTTCTTACCTGTTATGGTTATTGTGGAACTTCTTGTTTCGAAATTTATTTTGCCTCTGGTAGTTCGTGTTCTGAATTGACGACGGAAACGTCGATGCATATCCGTGTTCACACTCTGTTGAAATAAAATTGTGGTTAGGGCGAGTTGGACCGTCCCCCAACACATGCAACATTTTGTAAACAACGGAAAAATATATACAATGTTGGTGCTAGGTCATCTGAATATATGGGGCAACTCATGCCACCCACATATCTACCGTTAACGGAATGAATCGTTTGTTTTTTGGCGATGACGCTTGAAAACAGCATCAACACACACACAGAACACTCACATAGCCTAGCTACATTTGTCTGTGGTGTATTTTAAAGTTGTCAAACATGACAAGCAAATTATTTAAAACTCTGAAACGACACAAATTAACCTACATAATCAAATTAAACTAATCTAACCACAAATGTGTAACGTGGGTTTATTTTGCATACCTTTCTCCCTTCTATCAAGATATTCTGCCGCTTCCAATAACCTCTGGATGTTCATCAACTGCACTGCCGTCATTCTGCTGGAGCTAGCGAACGTTAGCGAAACCTTTCTACAACTTGTGATACTATTTCAAAGACAGGTACTATTGCGGTTCAAGATCCAAAATCGGAATAATTGTTCCTCGTTGAGTATAACACAAAACGTTACTTCATGAATGTCTTCGTCTTGTTAGCTATTTTGTTTGCTGGCTCTGTAATTAAAAGCCCTGTCGAAAAATATCTGCCCAGTTTTAATATGCAACACAGGTAGCTAGCAGCCTAGTGATTCAGATTTTCAGCCGTTTCAAAAATCGAAAAACGAGTGTGGCAAAGTATTCAAAGTATTCAGGAAAAACAGTTACAAATGGTATAAAATGAATAGAAACTACATCAAATGTCCACCCAAAGCCTGAAAAGTCCCTGCTGCTGCCTGTGTTCAGTCCTCCCAGTTTGTTTACCCAGCTCTACAGCTGAGGGGCGGAGACCTAGAACAAGCTGGGGGCTGGTCTCGACGCAAAGCTTTATGGGATATGTAGGCTTTATTCCACAGATCAATTCAAGGGGCTTTATTGGCATGGGAAACGTGTTAACATTGCCAAAGCAAGTGAGGTAGATAATATACAAAAGTGAAATAAACAATAAAAATTAACAGTAAACATTACACATACAGAAGTTTCAAAACAATAAAGACATTACAAATGTCATATTATATATATATATATATATACACAGTGTTGTAACAATGTACAAATGGTTAAACTACACAAGATCTCTACGCTGATCTCTACACTGAATATATGACCCTTATGCTATGGCTGCTATCAAACATTGCAAGATGCTGTGGTCCATGTACAATGCTTCCTGTTATTGAAATAATTGCTTTTAATTGGAAATTTAAAGGAAAGAGACTAAATTATATGAATAAGCCATATTCTAATAGCCTGATACTCATATGTTATTAAGTTGTTATAAGATGTTATTAGCTGGCCTATAATGGGTTTAAAAGCAGGAATGGGTTACTGATCACTCCAGACCAAATACATCAAACATGAATATTGTCCACTGGACTGCAGGTCTGTATGCTATTCTCGATGATCATATCTCTTCTCGCATTCATTTCTGGCAAAAAAAGACTGCAAGTCCCATCAACACCAGAGTGGGGGTGTACCAGCCGACTGAAGCCAGGCCCAGCAACAAATTACATCACCGCAAAGGAGACGCTCGATTGGTGATACATTGTGACAGGCATCTCATGCGAACTTGCACTTGACCAATCACAAAGAGATTTCGCGCCATGTGGAAAACCCGCAAGTATCAGGAAGCAACAACAATCGGGTAGGAAAAAGAGGAGATGAAAGTGTTGCACGAAAGATCTCATTATTTGTTAGATAATAAGAGAATAGTAATCCATTTTGTGTAACTTTGAAACGTAATTATTATATTACACTTTTTGCAATAACCTGATACATAAATAGTGTACAAAAGAAAGTATTTTTAATTTTTAAAATCGAATAATGTAGGCAAGCATCTAATCAACAAAATCATTTTGAGATTGAGATTTACAGATTGTGAAACTATTGCACAATGAACATAAATATAAAGCAATACAACTGAAACCAGGTGCTCTAGGCGAGCGTCAAAATAGTGAGAAAAAGCATCATATTTGAAATATGTGCAAACATCTAACAATAGGCCTATCTCTCCCCCCTAACAATCGAGCTGTTTAGGCTACAGAGAAGGATGCGGGGCACTATGACGTCACCCAAAAATGAGTTGGAGGGCGCTGCGATGCTGTGGTCAGATATATCTAATCTCAAAGTAGTGGCCAATGCAATGTTCTGTGCACCCACACCCCAAACCATTGTGGGGTTTAATCAATCTAGGCTTTGTCAGTGGCCTGGCCTATATGGTGAAATAGGCCTATGTGGTGAAATAGGAATTTAGGCTAAATTATGAAATTGTTACAGTGAGCAGGTGCAAAGCAAATTATGCTTTTTAGGGGTAGAAAAACGTACAACCAACAAAATAAATATATCTTAATCATATCAGAAATCTAGGCTACAGGGAAAGTAATAGATAATGTATTACATTCAGAATATTAGGCTATTAGTGCAGTGCAATATCAGCGCGAGTGCATAATAATGCATGAGAATAATAAGTAGATCAGTTGAATGAACTCAGCCCTTTGTTGTCTCGCGTCTGTTGACAATGAAACTCTTGTTTCCCTGAATATTACTGGGAGGAAAACCGTTACACAAAATAAACTTACTTCCATCCTTCCTCTCGGCGTTCTCGATAAAACTTGCTGCTTCCAGCAAAACTTGAACGTTTTTCAGAAAAGTATCAATCTGGCTCAATGGAGAAGAAGCGCAGTCTCTGGAGTTGAATACGTCATTGATAGAGCATCTAGACATATCAAAATCTTGCCGATCCATAGACGTTTCGGAGTCCAAAAACACATATTCGCTCTTCAACTCTCTTTTCTGCCTATCACTTCTGGCCATTTTCGTTCACTTGGACTGCTTTGCCGGCTACTTTTCCAGGAGGAAAACAAACTGAAAGGCAGCTAGCAGTAGAGGCTCCTTTGCTTCTTGGTGGTGATAGGGCTTTTATGAATGCAGGTTACAATGCACGAAACGGTGCTTGGTGGATTGTGGCGCATGGGGCACACCGAGAGCCTGCATCTGCCTGATGAACGCCGCATGGTCCTGGCGCCGGCTTTTCAAGGTATGTTCCTGCCGACGGTTGTCTCTACGTCTCTTTGGCCCCCAGATTTTGTAGACTACAGACAATATTACTCCAATATTTCTTTATGATAGCAACAGAATGAAAACTATTAGAGTTGGTGGATAAGGTGGCTGTAAGCACTGTATGTAATACGATTATATTTTGGTGTTCCTTTTGACTCATGTAGGCTGTTTTGTTCACATCACTAAGGTAATGTGAATGAAGGATTCCTTTAATATTATCAGCAATTGGGAGGATAGGGCACACACACCCATTCATTTAGTCTACATTCAGACTATTGTTGTCTTTCTGGACCAGGTCCAGGTGTGTGCAACATGTCGACTGAAAAGGTTTGGCATGTGTCCTCAGATCCTCAAAATGTGCTACAGCTGCATCACTGTCTGGTATGGCAACTGCTCGGCCTCCGACCACAAGGCACTACAGAGAGTAATGCGTACGGCCCAGTACATCACTGGGGCCAAGCTTCCTGCCATCCAGGACTTCTATACCAGGCAGTGTCAGAGGAAGGCCCTAAAAATTGTCAGACTCCAGACATCCTAGTCGTAGACTGTTCTCTCTGCTACTGCACGGCAAGCGGTACCGGAGCACCAAGTCTAGGTCCAAGAGGCTTCTAAACAGCTTCTACCCCCAAGCCATAAGACTCCTGAACATCTAATCAAATGGCTACCGGACTATGTGCAATTCCCCCCCTCTTTTACTCTGCTGCTACTCTCTGTTATTACCTATGCATAGTCACTTTGGTAACTCTACCTACATGTGCATATTACCTCGACCAACCCCCGCACATTGACTCTGTACTGGTACCCCCCTGTATATAGCCTCACTATTGTTATTTACTGCTGCTCTTTAGTTATTTGTTACTTTTATTTATATCTCTTTTAGGTATTTTTCTTAAAACTGCATTGTTGGTTAAGGGCTTGTAAGTAAGCATTTCACTGTAAGGTCTACTACAGCTGTTGTATTTGGCGCATGTGACAAACAACATTTGTTTTGATGTATGGCCTGCCTGAATAGGCTAGAAAAAACTCCAGTCTTCTCGAAAGTCAACCAGGAAGGAGCATTCCTTTGAAAAAGAGGGAAAAGTACTCCATTTTTTGTGTGACTGCCTGGAATGGAAGGAACTGATTACCCTTGATTCTTTGCCCATTTCCCAGGAGCCTTTTAGCTTTTTACAGCACGAGATAGTTCTTTTTACCTGGTACATAGCCTACATGTTGAGACAGAGCTCTCTCCTCTTTGAAATCTACTTCAAACACACACACACACACACACACACGCGCACACACACACACACGCACACACACACACACACACACACACACACACACACACACACACACACACACACACACACACACACACACACACACACACACACACACACACACACACACACACACACACACACACACACACACACACACACACACACACACACACACACACACCACTTCAAAGCAGCAGCAGTGGGCCATGGGTGTTTGATGTAAGGTTCACAGAGAAAGGTTTTAAGTCCAACGCACAAGGGAACCACGACAGAGTCCATCCCCTCTCTGTCATGCCCTGCTGCGTAGAGAGGAAAGAGGAAGGAAAGGACGTAAGCCATTTGAGGGACAGAGCTAGCTGCCCTGGTCTGGTCTGCTCTGGCTCAGTGGCCTTGTTTGAAGGTGTTGCATTTATGAAATGAATGGATCTATAAATAAAACGCTCCAGAATGTTAGTAGGCCTATATACGAGTAGCTTATGTAGGAGTTTCAAATTCCTAATTCTATGAGTTCTTCACCATTCAGCTATCAGATTTTCTACCAATGCTCCTTATAGGACACATCACTGCACTCTATACTCCTCTGTAAACTGGTCATCTCTGTATACCCGTTGCAAGACCCACTGGTTGATGGTTATTTATAAAACCCTCTTAGGCCTCACTCCCCCCTGTCTGAGATATCTACTGCAGCCCTCATTCTCCACATACAACATCCATTCTGCCAGTCACATTCTGTTAAAGGTCCCCAAAGCAAAGCACTGGGTCGCTCGTCTTTTCAGTTCGCTGCAGCTAGAAACTGGAACAGGCTGCAACAAACTCTCAAACTGGACAGTTTTATCTCAATCTCTTCATTCAAAGACTCAATCATGGACACTCTTACTGACAGTTGTGGCTGCTTTGTGTGATGCATTGTTGTCTCTACCCTCTTGACCTTTGTGCTGTTGACTTTGCCCAATAATGTTTGTGCCATGTTGTGTTGCTACCATGTTGTGTTGCTACCATGTTGTGTTGCTACCATGCTGTGTTGTCATGTTTTGCTGTTATGTTGTTGTCTTAGGTCTCTCTTTATGTAGTGTTGTGTCCCTCTTGTTGTGATGTCTGTTTTGTCCTATATTTACATTGCATTATTTATTTATTTATTTTAATCCCAGGCCCACGTCTCCGCAGGAGGCCTTTAGCCTTTGGGTAGGCCGTCATTGTAAATAAGAATTTGTTCTTAACTGACTTGCCTAGTTAAATAAAGGTTCAATTAAAAATAAATAAATAAAAATAACTTCCCTGTGTTTCGAGGTAAATGGGTGCAGTTTGTTCATTGTAATATGAAGTCTAATATTTGACCAATCAGATATCCAAGATGGAACAATGGAATATCCCAAATCATAGGAGTCAGACTTTCAATTGCTAAAGTGGACAGACAGACAGACAGAC
>NC_034174.2:74254512-74267012 GCF_002021735.2 Oncorhynchus kisutch | reverse complement strand
ACACAGAGAGAGAGAGAGACAGAGAGTGACAGAGAGACAGAGAGACAGAGAGAAAGAAGGAATGAAAGAAAGAAAGAAAGAGAGAGACACAGAGAGAGAGAGAGACAGAGAGTGACAGAGTGACAGAGAGACAGAGAGAATGAAAGAAAGAGAGAGACACAGAGAGAGAGACAGACAGAGAGAGACAGAGAGACAGAGAGAATGAAAGAAAGAAAGAAAGAGAGAGACACAGAGAGAGAGACAGACAGAGAGTGACAGAGAGACAGAGAGAATGAAAGAAAGAAAGAGAGAGAGAGACACAGAGAGAGAGACAGACAGAGAGTGACAGAGTGACAGAGAGAATGAATGAAAGAAAGAAAGAGAGAGACACAGAGAGAGAGACACAGAGAGAGAGACAGACAGAGAGTGACAGAGAGACAGAGAGAATGAATGAAAGAAAGAAAGAAAGAGAGAGAGAGACACAGAGAGAGAGACAGACAGAGAGTGACAGAGAGACAGAGAGAATGAATGAAAGAAAGAAAGAAAGAAAGAGAGAGAGACAGACACAATATAAAACAAACGTTATTATTACTTCCCTGCAAAACCTCAGTGACATTTTGGTAAATGTCAGCGATTCACATCATTCTCCTCCGAGGACACCTACAGCACTGGGTGTTTATGGGTAATTAGCTAACATCCGTCAGTTAGCTAGCTACCGACATCTTAACTCACTGAGAGGGAGAGAGAGAGATGGAGAGAGAGAATTCATCACATGACATGTCACATGACGCTGCTGCTGTTTACGATCTGTCGCTTTGTTCCGAGTTATATGTACATATCTACCTCAATTACCTCGTACCCCTGCACATGGACTCGGCACTAGTACCTGTGTATATAGACACATTATCGCTACTCATTGTGTATCTACACTATTATTACTTTTATTATTAAGTTTGACTTTTCTTTGTCCATTTTCTTTCTCTCTGCATTGTTGGGAAGGGCGGTAAGTAAGCATTTCACTGTTAGTCTACACCTGTTGTTTATGAAGTATGTGACGAATAGCATTGGATTTGATTTGATGTCTTCTGATGGAAAACATGGACGACCCTTCAGACTCACCTCGGTTACGACACGTAAGAGCTTTCACTCAACAGGCCTTTTTACATCCCTAATGTCCTATCTTTGACCCCACACAAGCCCTCAAAAGTACTCTTCTGTTTTAGTGTCACACTCCCAACACCCTTTGACCCCAAAGCCCATTTAAAACAGGTGTGTAAATCAACTCTGTTCTTCCTCTTTGGTCTGTCCTCTTGTCCACTAGTGTTGTTAACAGGGACCCTGTTTAACCCCTCAGTGTGTGTGTGTGTGTGTGTGTGTGTGTGTGTGTGTGTGTGTGTGTGTGTGTGTGTGTGTGTGTGTCTGTGTGTTTGAAGTAGATTTAAAAGAACATGTACATGTCTCAACATGTAGACTATGTACCGGGTAAAAATAACTATCTCGTGCTGTAAAAAGCACAAGGTTTCCTCTTAGTCGTTGTGTTGTTGTTTTGTCCATATGCTCAATTACATGATTGTAATGATTATTGACTTTAATACCCGGCTTATGTATGAGCGATGGACGATGGAGGTCTACTCCACACACACACACACACACACACACACACACACACACACACACACACACACACACACACACACACACACACACACACACACATGCACACACGCACACACACACACACACACTCAAAGAAGCACACACACGCGTAAAGAAGCACACACACAAAAACACACAAACATGCAAATCCTGTTTGCCCCTTCCTGAAAACAAATAAGTTACATGATTTGTCTCTGTTTGTTTCATTGACTGACACCCACACTATGTAAAGCCAATACAAGCTAGCTTGTACAGGTGTCTGTGTGTACTCTATCCCACGGGCATTCAGAGACCATGTTCCAAACATCGTCCGTCATGACGGCGCTTTCTCATAAGAGCAACACAACAGTGGGAGTGACAAAGTGTTTTTTTGGTGGGAGAATTTCACTTCACATGACCTCCCGTTGACACCAGCTAGCTAGCTAGCAGTCTCGTCAGCTAATCAATTTAGCTTGTTTTCCCATGGGCCCAACAAGCTATAGACCTACGGGTCTCTCTGATTTGTCAGGGATTGTACCCTAGATGTTAATCTCTCCAATTATGTGACTGCTAGCTATCAGATATCAGTCAGTCAGGCCCATTTTCTTTTGTTTGGCTAATAGGTCTTCCTGAAAGACTTCCTGTATATTATCTTGGGCTTAAAGGATATTCTCACTCTCTTCCTTGTGATACAGTATTAAAACAACTCCCGTCCCCAATACTCTGCTGCTAGGCTACAGCTCCAGTCCCCAATACTCTGCTGCTAGGCTACAGCTCCAGTCCCCAATACTCTGCTGCTAGGCTACAGCTCCAGTCCCCAATACTCTGCTGCTAGGCTACAGCTCCAGTCCCCAATACTCTGCTGCTAGGCTACAGCTCGCATTTTCATTGTGACTCGATGTTCATTCTCACAGACACAGTCACACACGCTGCACTCACTCACTCACTCACACACACACACACACAAACACCCAACCTGTAGGAAATGGAAACCTGTTGGAAGAGAGTGACTTCTCTCTGTCCCCAGGCAATTGGCCTTTTGCTTGTGGTGACCATTGTTTCAGTATGTTCCCATGAAGTGACATCTGGTGACAATGGGAAAGAGGAAAGAAAGACACCCTGCCCCTCACACACCCTTACACACCCTTACACACACACACACACACACACACACACACACACACACACACACACACACACACACACACACACACACACACACACACACACACACACACACACACACACACACACACACACACACCCTTATACACACACACACACACACACACACACACCCTTATACACGCACACACACACACACACACAAAAGAGACAGAAACACAAAGGCAAAGTCACGCATGCATGTCCAAGTGCACACACAAACACTCTTTCCCAACAAGCACTTTCAAGGGAGAGTGAGAGACAGACAGACAGACAGACAGACAGACAGACAGGTAGACAGACAGACAGAGACAGACAGACAGAGACCTAGATAGAGTGAGTGCAATACAGAAGAGACACAGACACACACTGAGAGAGACATAAAGAAGAGACACACACTCAGCATGTCACCTCTCCTCTCATAATGAAACGGTTTGCTTTGGTCTTTCAGCTAACCTGTCATCAACCAACAGCCACAGGCCCTCAGACTGCTGTCTCTATCTCCCCCCCCCCTCTCTCTTTCTATATCTCTCTCCTTCTCTGTTTCCTTCTCAATTCAATTCAATTTAAGGGCTTTACTGGCATGGGAAATGTATGTTTACATTGCCCTCAGACTGCTCTCTCTCTCCTTCTCTGTCTCCTTCCTCTCTCTCTCTCTCTCTCCCTCTCTCTCTCCTCTCTCTGATCTTCTCACCCCTCCCTCTCTCTCTCTCTGTCTCTGTTCTCTCTCTCTGATCCTCTCACCCTCCTCTCTCTCTCTCTCTCCCTACTGACCGTGCGCTTCCTTAAACGTTCCTCCTGTCCTGTCCAGCAGAATTACCCAGGAAGTCATTGGCGGTGTGTCTCTCTGTGCAAATTAGAGGGGAAGAGGAGAAGATTAAAGAGAGAGAGAGAACAGGTTGAAAGAGCTGCTAATGACCTGGAATGGATTTGGGGAGGGATGGAGGAAAGGATGGAACAGCGAAGGCAGGGAGGGAGGAAAGGGAGACTGTCATCTCTCTGTTTCCCTTGCTCAGACTCCCTTTTGTCTGTCTCTGTCTCAGTCTGTCTCTATATCTCTTTCTTCCCCTCCTCCTCTCTCTCCTTCTCTCATTTCTCTGCAATTCCTGAGTTAGAGCCGGTGGCCCTTGAGACATATATGGTGTGATTCTTAAAGTGCTGAGTGGACCCACATGAGAACAGGAGGAAGAGAGGAGGAGAGGAGGAGTGCTGTGGGAATCCTCCCTCTGTCGTTTTCACAGCCCTTCCACTCGTCACCGCTCCCACTTCCTGTCCCTTATGAAATCCTGACAATTGCGCACACACACGCATGAACACAGACACACACACACATCGGCACACCCACACACACAAGCACGGATCGAGCGTGATCCTCCGTCGTGTCATTGGTGGCGTTTTCTTCTTATTTCCCAGTTGGGCCAAGTACCTTTATGTGTTTGTCTCCCTCAATGTTTCCATTGTCTCGTTTTATTCCTTTAGTGTAAACACAGTCAATTTTCAGGTTTTATGACAAACAGCTCACTAGAGTATAGAAGAAAAACAACAACTGCTGCAGTGTGAATCTATCTAGGAAAGCTATGCTCTTCAATGATGTTAAGTTTGGCCTTTCCTTGGGTACATTCAATTCCTGTTCACCAGTCTAATGGTGATGAGTCAATGCATGGAAGATGGCTGGCTGGTGGTGATTTGATTAAACCAACACATTCAACCCACACTTATCCTTTCCCATTCTCTCACTCCTTCTCCCACTATCCCTCTGTCCTTCTCTCAACATACTCCTCCCAGCCAGGTCCCCCGTGATACAAGTCAGTATTCAACGTCCATCCATGTCTGGGGACGTCGGGAGATGAGGTGGGAACCGGCCACTAGGGGCAACAGTGAGCAATGTTCCGTTTTTTCCGTTTTTCTAGGGTGTTGTGGATGGGGATGGTGGATTCCAGAGGTTGTATGTTCAAATCCAGCAATAGAAAGTTGTTTTTATATATTTTTTGTTTTAAGCCAATCCTTAACCCTTAACCCATACCTTAACCATTCAGACTTAATGCCTAACTTTAAGAATTCCAAGCTACTGCCTAAACTTAACCCTAACCTGAAAAATTAATTAATGAGTTAATGCCTGAACGTAACCTTCAACACTAAGAAATGTAATGTAATGAACAACTTAGAAATGTTACGTTTGAGAAACATGGGATGAACGTCTAATCTTGACGTGAGACTGTGAGAGCGTGTAGCTCCTCCTCCTCCCCCATTCCACCTTTTCAATTCAATTCAATTCAATTCAAGGGCTTTATTGGCATGGGAAACATGTGTTAACATTGCCAAAGCAAGTGAGGTAGACAACATACAAAGTGAATATATAAAGTGAAAAACAACAAAAATTAACAGTAAACATTACACATACAGAAGTTTCAAAACAGTAAAGACATTACAAATGTCATATTATATATATATACAGTGTTCTAACAATGTACAAATGGCTAAAGGACACAAGATAAAATAAATAAGCATAAATATGGGTTGTATTTACAATGGTGTTTGTTCTTCACTGGTTGCCCTTTTCTCGTGGCAACAGGTCACAAATCTTGCTGCTGTGATGGCACACTGTGGAATTTCACCCAGTAGATATGGGAGTTTTTCAAAATTGGATTTGTTTTCGAATTCTTTGTGGATCTGTGTAATCTGAGGGAAATATGTCTCTCTAATATGGTCATACATTGGGCAGGAGGTTAGGAAGTGCAGCTCAGTTTCCACCTCATTTTGTGGGCAGTGAGCACATAGCCTGTCTTCTCTTGAGAGCCATGTCTGCCTACGGCGGCCTTTCTCAATAGCAAGGCTATGCTCACTGAGTCTGTACATAGTCAAGGCTTTCCTTAATTTTGGGTCAGTCACAGTGGTCAGGTATTCTGCCGCTGTGTACTCTCTGTGTAGGGCCAAATAGCATTCTAGTTTGCTCTGTTTTTTTGTTAATTCTTTCCAATGTGTTAAGTAGTTATCTTTTTGTTTTCTCATGATTTGGTTGGGTCTAATTGTGCTGCTGTCCTGGGGCTCTGTAGTGTGTGTTTGTGTTTGTGAACAGAGCCCCAGGACCAGCTTGCTTAGGGGACTCTTCTCCAGGTTCATCTCTCTGTAGGTGATGGCTTTGTTATGGAAGGTTTGTGAATCGCTTCCTTTTAGGTGGTTGTAGAATTTAGCAGCTCTTTTCTGGATTTTGATAATTAGTGGGTATCGGCCTAATTCTGCTCTGCATGCATTATTTGGTGTTCTACGTTGTACACGGAGGATATTTTTGCAGAATTCTGCGTGCAGAGTCTCAATTTGGTGTTTGTCCCATTTTGTGAAGTCTTGGTTGGTGAGCGGACCCCAGACCTCACAACCATAAAGGGCAATGGGCTCTATGACTGATTCAAGTATTTTTAGCCAAATCCTAATTGGTATGTTGAAATTTATGTCTCTCTACTCTCTCCCTCTCTCTGAAACACAGGACAAAAAGTCGCACCTAAATACCCTCTTCCTCCTTCCCAATATCTCTCTCTCCTAATCCCCCCCCCCCCCCTCCTTTCCCCGGTGAAGGACAGACTCTGCAGTCTGCAGATTGAGGACGCTGTAGAGTGGTAACCTTTCCCTGGCTCCTCTCTGATTTCATTATTCCATTATGGGAGAGACTTCCACCATGGCTATCCCATTAGGTTAAGACTCAGCCCAGCGGGAGAGGAGAGGAGAGGGAGGACTAGCATGCAAGCAGCCAGCCTGGCTGTGTGTTTAGGGTGTGGGTGTGTGTGTGTGTGTGTGTGTGTGTGTGTGGGTGTGTGTGTGTCGAGGTGTGTAAGGGTAGGGAGAAGAAGAGGCCCAAAGTTAAGCGCTGCTGTCTGGAGAAAGAGATTGACATGCAAATGATCCCATTTTTATATTTACCAACCAATGGGTCGTCAGTTCCAAGGACTTCCTCTGGCTGGAGGAAGCTTTCAGCTGGATCAGGCTGTAATACGTCTGTCATCCGACTGTAACACCTCTGGAACTACAGTACTAGCAACGTTTAGAATGAGTTAGTTATAATACGCTGACGGATTTCTTAGTCTGTTATCAAATCTAAGTTAATTAGTCTCGTAAACAGATTTGCTGTTGTTGTAGCGGTTGCAGTGAAGTGCATATGTTACCAGCTCCAATGGTACAGTAGAATGTCTGGCAAACACAATACAAATACAGAAATCATTTAATCATCTAAACAAGAGATCAGAACGAGTCCCCCTCCAAAATCTTGCAGTTACTTTGACCCAGTCAGTGGTGGGAGTGAAGCGGTCTGGGTAGCTATTAATCATTCTGAGGATTCTAAGGCCGGAGTGTTGCCCCAGACAACAGCGACATCATCATCTAGGCCTCATGATCCGCCCACTTCACATCACTCTGACATTTTAACCGCCCCATTTAGCGAGAAAGCTTTTTGGTGGTGCAGTTAGGGGGGACCGTTTAAACTGGAGAGACTCCCCCCCCCTCCCCCCCCACACACACTACCCCCATCCCAGTCTGAGTAGCCCAATCTATCTCTCTAATTCCATCAACCACCCATGGCCCATTCCAGTATCCTCATTGCCTAATCTACCAAATCAATCTCTTGGTCAGGAACTATGGGAGCTCTTTCCTCCCTAAGAACCAGGATGAACCAGGATGGATGTAACCCTGGTACCCAGAGGGCTGAACAATAGGAGCTCAGCCCAGGCAGGGAGAGTGCAGACCAGGGATCTTCCCCATAGCCCCCATAGACAAAACTAGGTTTCCCATTCACTGGAAGCCAGTTAGCCTGTTAGCCTCAGACAATGAAGGAATGAAGGGGGCTCTATTGCAGTGAGTGACAGGGCCAGGGGAGAGATGAAGGGGGCTGTTTGCTCTACTTCTCTATTGCAGTGAGTGACAGGGCCAGTGGAGAGATGAAGGGGGCTGTTTGCTCTACTTCTCTATTGCAGTGAGTGACAGGGCCAGTGGAGAGATGAAGGGGGCTGTTTGCTCTACTTCTCTATTGCAGTGAGTGACAGGGCCAGTGGAGAGATGAAGGGGGCTGTTTGCTCTACTTCTCTATTGCAGTGAGTGACAGGGCCAGTGGAGAGATGAAGGGGGCTGTTTGCTCTACTTCTCTATTGCAGTGAGTGACAGGGCCAGGGGAGAGATGAAGGGGGCTGTTTGCTCTACTTCTCTATTGCAGTGAGTGACAGGGCCAGTGGAGAGATGAAGGGGGCTGTTTGCTCTACTTCTCTATTGCAGTGAGTGACAGGGCCAGTGGAGAGATGAAGGGGGCTGTTTGCTCTACTTCTCTATTGCAGTGAGTGACAGGGCCAGTGGAGAGATGAAGGGGGCTGTTTGCTCTACTTCTCTATTGCAGTGAGTGACAGGGCCAGTGGAGAGATGAAGGGGGCTGTTTGCTCTACTTCTCTATTGCAGTGAGTGACAGGGCCAGTGGAGAGATGAAGGGGGCTGTTTGCTCTACTTCTCTATTGCAGTGAGTGACAGGGCCAGTGGAGAGATGAAGGGGGCTGTTTGCTCTACTTCTCTATTGCAGTGAGTGACGGGCCAAAGCAGATTCAGCCAAGGCCTGTAGATACAGACAGAAGGGAGGGTTCCCTCTCTCTCCCTGTCCTCCAGTGAGCATCTGTGCTTAATTAAAAGAAGCCCCCCATTCATCCCTTTTAGTGTCCTCGTCTCAGAATGGTGAGTTCATGTGTATTGTGGTGATCATCCTAACCTCCCGGTCATCATCTCTACATACAGAATAGGGTGCCATTAAGGACAAAGCCTAATATTCTTTAGTGCCTCATTTCTATGGGGGATTACACTCTGACACTGGGAGGATTTCTACTTTTTTCATCCGTTCTGTGCCTCTGCTTGGACATTAAAATGAGTTATGACCGTTGGCAGTTGAGTTGTTATTTTGTCTACACAGAATAGTCGATATTCAGAATGAAAACCAATGAAAACCCATTGATGTCAGTTGTCAGTTAGCGGACTTTGCTGAAAACAACTTTAAGGAGAATTATTGCCCTGCCTGAACAATTCAAACATTATCCCTCCTTCAAGGACAATCAGTCAGTCAGTCAGTCATTTTTGTCCCAAGTCTTGAGACGGGACAATAAGCCATGTGAAATATTCTACAGAATCAATCAACGAGGGCAAAGACACACAGGGCCTCGTTGTGTGATTGCAAGAGAGGGAGTGGGAGAGAGAGACAGAGCGAAAGAAAGAGAGAAAGAAAAGAGTGAAAAGTTGATATTTCATACTGGGCAACAGCTGCAGGAGAGTAGAGGCCACAGCCTCAAACTGAAACACATTCTAGTTCCCTTCAGACGGTGAAGTGACTATTTGCATTGACTGCTCAATAAGTTCCAGTATTTTCACCCAGAGGGGAAGAGAAAGAGGAGAAGAGAGAGAGGGGAAGAGAGAGAGAGGAAGAGAGAGAGGAGAAGAGAGAGAGAGGGGAAGAGAGAGAGAGGGGAAGAGAGAGAGAGGGGAAGAGAGAGAGGGGAAGAGAGAGAGGAGAAGAGAGAGAGGGGAAGAGAGAGAGGAGAAGAGAGAGGGGAAGAGAGAGAGGAGAAGAGAGAGAGGGGAATAGCGAGAGGAGAAGAGAGAGAGAAGGGAAGAGAGAGAGGGAAGAGAGAGAGGAGAATAGAGAGAGGAGAAGAGAGAGAGGGGAAGAGAGAGAGAGGGAAGAGAGAGAGGAGAAGAGAGAGAGGGGAAGAGAGAGAGGAGAAGAGAGAGGGGAAGAGAGAGAGGAGAAGAGAGAGAGGGGAAGAGAGAGAGGGAGAAGAGAGAGAGGGGAAGAGAGAGAGGAGAAGAGAGAGGGGAAGAGAGAGAGAGGAGAAGAGAGAGGGGAAGAGAGAGAGGAGAAGAGAGAGAGGGGAATAGAGAGAGGAGAACAGAGAGAGGGGAAGAGAGATGGGAAGAGAGAGGGGAAGAGAGATGGGAAGAGAGAGGGGAAGAGAGAGAGGAGAAGAGAGAGGAGAAGAGAGAGGAGAAGAGAAAGGAGAAGAGAGAGGGGAAGAGAGAGAGGAGAAGAGAGAGAAGAGAGAGAGGGGGAGAGAGAGAGGAGAAGAGAGAGAGGGGAAGAGAGAGAGGAGAAGAGAGAGGGGAAGAGAGAGAGGGGGAGAGAGAGAGGAGAAGAGAGAGAGGGGAAGAGAGAGAGGAGAAGAGAGAGAGGGGAAGAGAGAGAGGAGAAGAGAGAGGGGTAGAGAGAGAGGAGAAGAGAGAGAGGGGAAGAGAGAGAGGAGAAGAGAGAGGGGAAGAGAGAGAGGAGAAGAGAGAGGGGAAGAGAGAGAGGAGAAGAGAGGGGAATAGAGAGAGGAGAAGAGAGAGAGGGGAAGAGAGATGGGAAGAGAGAGGGGAAGAGAGAGAGAGAAGAGAGAGGAGAAGAGAAAGGGGAAGAGAGAGAGGGGAAGAGAGAGAGGAGAAGAGAGAGAGGAGAAGAGAGAGGGGAAGAGAGAGAGGAGAAGAGAGAGGGGAAGAGAGAGAGGAGAAGAGAGAGAGGAGAAGAGAGAGAGAGAGAAGAGAGAGAGGAGAAGAGAGAGGGGAAGAGAGAGGGGTAGAGAGAGAGAGGAGAAGAGAGAGAGGGGAAGAGAGAGAGAAACAACAGACAAAGACAGAGAGAAACAGACGGAGATAGAGAAGTAGAAAGAGAGAGAGAGAAGGAGGCAGGAATATAGAGCTAAGACCTAAACTCCCTCTGCCCTCACCTCCCCCTCTCCTCTCCTCTCCAAATAATCCCTCCTTCTCCCCTCTCTTCTCCCTCACTGGGCAGCCAGGCATGCTGCTGGCTGGCTGGCTCGGGGAGTCGACTAGAGGGGGTGTGGTGTGAAGCAGGGAGAAGGGGGGGCGCCCAGACCCCAGACAAAGGGTGCAGATGGCTACTCCTCCAACAGTTTTTGTAGTCAGGCACGTAACAGACGCCTGTGAAGGGAGCATGCCCTCCTATTGAGTTTATTTCAGTCCCCCGTTGAAAGGCTGGACGGAGACGGGTGCTTAGAGAGCTGAGCCCCCTCCCTCCCCTCCCTTACTGCGGTCACCTGAACCCCCCGACCCGACCAACCCCCCCACTCACTGGGCCACCACCTACGACCTCTATGAGGTTACATGTACAGACATGAACAAGGGAAGGTGTTGGATGGAGAGAAAGAGAAAGAAAGAAAGTGGACTTACGTGCCTGTCTTGAAAACATGTATTGTTTATATTACTTAGTAATGTCATTAGGATGATTCACTTTGCTGTTGCCTTAACTGTTAAAGGTTCAACCTGAGCCACAGAAGTCACTGTACCGTGATGGCACCTTCCCCCAGTGTCCTTTCAGAAGAATGTGTTCTGGTAATATTTGTGCTTGTCGGTCAGGCCTGGATAAGAGTACCACCATTTAGCCTACTAAACAAATACCTAACTGACCGTTATGAATGTTGCAATAATGTTTGTAACATGGGTAGTTGGAATCCTGGATGCTGATTGTACGAGCAGCGTTCGAAGCCCGTGCTGTGTAAGTGAATGATTATGAATGTTGTGATAATGTTTACGATAAACTCTACAAACGTACATCTTTTAGTTTCGTAACACAGCATGTACTGAACAACAGTACAGGATTCAATAAGGGATCATCTGTAGATGATTAACAGATCTATAGATCTGAATCTATAACAACACAAGGAAGATACAGGTAACCTGCTCTCAGTGCTCGAGGCGAAACTACAGACAACCCTGGTTCGAATCCGGGCTGTATCACAACCGGCCATGATTGGGAGCCCCATAGGGCTCATTGTAAATAAGAGTTTGGTCTTAACTGACTTGCCTAGTTAAATAAAGGTTCAATAATGGTTCAATAAAATGAAGAAAAAGCCAAAATAATGGAAACACTTGATTAAACGAGGGATACAAAGTATATTGAAAGCTGGTGCTTCCACACAGGTGTGGTTCCTGAGTTAAATAAGCAATTAATATCCCATCATGCTTAGGGTCATGTAATGGGCAGGCCATTATTTTGGCTACCATGGCTATGCCCCCATGGGATGACAATGCCCCCATCCCCAGGGCACGAGTGCAAGCATGAAAAGGATGTAAACTATATGCTATGGCTTTTTCTAACATACTGCCTCTGGAACACACCACCCCATGGCCGACTGCCCTATATCCAGTCTGCCCTATATCCAGTCTTACAGAGCAGGATCCTATATCATCACCCACTGGAGGCCGACACTGACTTAACTCAAGGGATCCTCCGTGTAGTGAGGGGCTTGACAACCTGGGATTTAACCACAGCGCGTGCATTGTGACAGTTGGCGTGTTTGTGACGTGGCAGCCGCCTACACTGCACAGTTCATATAATACTGTTCCTCTGTGTGTGGAGGAGGGAGAGAGACGGTGTGGTGGAGGAGGGAGAGAGACTGTGTGTGGAGGAGGGAGGAGAGACAGTGGGGAAGAGAGAGTCGGGGGGAGGAGAGAAGCATGGGTGTTTTTGGGTATGTATGTTGAGAGAGAGAGAGAGAGAGAGAGAGAGAGAGAGAGAGAGAGAGAGAGAGAGAGAAAGCATGTGTATTTGGGTATGTATGTTGAGAGAGAGAGAGAGAGAGAGAGAGAGAAGAAGAGAGAGAGAGAAAGAGTGTTGTTTGGGTATGTATGTTGGGAGAGAGAGAGAGAGAGAGAGAGAGAGAGAGAGAGAGGATGTGTGTTTGGGTATCTATGTTGGTTGAGAGAGAGAGAGAGAG
>NC_034174.2:74243443-74254412 GCF_002021735.2 Oncorhynchus kisutch | reverse complement strand
AGCCTCCACATTGACTCTGTACCGGTGACCCTGTATATAGCCTCCACATGACTCTTACCGGTACCCCTGTATATAGCCTCCACATTGACTCTGTACTGTAATACCCCTGTATATAGCCTCCACATTGACTCTGTACCGGTACCCCTGTATATAGCCTCCACATTGACTCTGTACCGGTACCCCTGTATATAGCCTCCACATTGACTCTGTACCGGTACCCCCTGTATATAGCCTCCACATTGACTCTGTACGGTACCCCCTGTATATAGCCTCCACATTGACTCTGTACCGGTAACCCCTGTATATAGCCTCCACATTGACTCTGTACCGGACCCCCTGTATATAGCCTCCACATTGACTCTGTAGTACCCCCTGTATAAACCTCCACATTGACTCTGTACGGTACCCCCTGTATATAGCCTCCACATTGACTCTGTACCGGTACCCCTGTATATAGCCTCCACATTGACTCTGTACGGTACCCCCTGTATATAACCTCCACATTGACTCTGTACCGGTACCCCTGTATATAGCCTCCACATTGACTCTGTACCGGTACCCCTGTATATAACCTCCACATTGACTCTGTACCGGTACCCCCTGTATATAACCTCCACATTGACTCTGTACCGGTACCCCCTGTATATAGCCTCCACATTGACTCTGTACCGGTACCCCCTGTATATAGCCTCCACATTGACTCTGTACTGGTACCCCCTGTATATAGCCTCCACATTGACTCTGTACCGGTACCCCCTGTATATAGCCTCCACATTGACTCTGTACCGGTACCCCCTGTATATAGCCTCCACATTGACTCTGTACCGGTAACCCCTGTATATAGCCTCCACATTGACTCTGTACCGGTACCCCTGTATATAGCCTCCACATTGACTCTGTACGGTACCCCCTGTATATAGCCTCCACATTGACCTGTGTTCCGGTACCCTGTATATAGCCTCCACATTGACTCTGTACCGGTACCCCCTGTATATAACCTCACATTGACTCTGTACCGGTACCCCCTGTATATAATCCACATTGACTCTGTACCGGTACCCCTGTATATAGCCTCCACATTGACTCTGTACCGGTACCCCTGTATATAGCCTCCACATTGACTCTGTACCGGTACCCCCTGTATATAACCTCCACATTGACTCTGTACCGGTACCCTGTATATAGCCTCCACATTGACTCTGTACCGTACCCCCTGTATATAGCCTCCACATTGACTCTGTACCGGTACCCCCTGTATATAGCCTCCACATTGACTCTGTACCGGTACCCCCTGTATATAGCCTCCACATTGACTCTGTACCGGTACCCCCTGTATATAGCCTCCACATTGACTCTGTACCGGTACCCCTGTATATAGCCTCCACATTGACTCTGTACCGGTACCCCCTGTATATAGCCTCCACATTGACTCTGTACCGGTACCCCTGTATATAGCCTCCACATTGACTCTGTACCGGTACCCCCTGTATATAGCCTCCACATTGACTCTGTACCGGTACCCCTGTATATAGCCTCCACATTGACTCTGTACCGGTACCCCCTGTATATAGCCTCCACATTGACTCTGTACCGGTACCCCCTGTATATAGCCTCCACATTGACTCTGTACCGGTACCCCCTGTATATAACCTCCACATTGACTCTGTACCGTACCCCCTGTATATAGCCTCCACATTGACTCTGTACCGGTACCCCCTGTATATACCTCCACATTGACTCTGTACGGTACCCCCTGTATATAGCCTCCACATTGACTCTGTACCGGTACCCCTGTATTAGCCTCCACATGACTCTGTACCGGTACCCCCTGTATATAACCTCCACATTGACTCTGTACCGGTACCCCCTGTATATAACCTCCACATTGACTCTGTACCGGTACCCCCTGTATATACCTCCACATTGACTCTGTACCGGTACCCCCTGTATATAGCCTCCACATTGACTCTGTACCGGTACCCCCTGTATATAACCTCCACATTGACTCTGTACCGGTACCCCCTGTATATAGCCTCCACATTGACTCTGTACCGGTACCCCCTGTATATAGCCTCCACATTGACTCTGTACCGGTACCCCCTGTATATAGCCTCCACATTGACTCTGTACCGGTACCCCCTGTATATAGCCTCCACATTGACTCTGTACCGGTACCCCCTGTATATAGCCTCCACATTGACTCTGTACCGGTACCCCCTGTATATAGCCTCCACATTGACTCTGTACCGGTACCCCCTGTATATAACTCCACATTGACTCTGTACCGGTACCCCTGTATATAGCCTCCACATTGACTCTGTACCGGTACCCCCTGTATATAGCCTCCACATTGACTCTGTACCGGTACCCCCTGTATATAGCCTCCACATTGACTCTGTACCGGTACCCCCTGTATATAGCCTCCACATTGACTCTGTACCGGTACCCCTGTATATAGCCTCCACATTGACTCTGTACCGGTACCCCTGTATATAACCTCCACATTGACTCTGTACCGGTACCCCCTGTATATAACCTCCACATTGACTCTGTACCGGTACCCCCTGTATATAGCCTCCACATTGACTCTGTACCGGTACCCCTGTCTATTATACACTTCTCTCTGTGTATACGAGACAGGTATATAGCCTCCACATTGACTCTGTACCGGTACCCCCTGTATATAGCCTCCACATTGACTCTGTACCGGTACCCCCTGTATATAGCCTCCACATTGACTCTGTACCGGTACCCCCTGTATATAGCCTCCACATTGACTCTGTACCGGTACCCCCTGTATATAGCCTCCACATTGACTCTGTACCGGTACCCCCTGTATATAACCTCCACATTGACTCTGTACCGGTACCCCCTGTATATAGCCTCCACATTGACTCTGTACGGTACCCCCTGTATATAACCTCCACATTGACTCTGTACCGGTACCCCCTGTATATAGCCTCCACATTGACTCTGTACCGGTACCCCCTGTATATAGCCTCCACATTGACTCTGTACCGGTACCCCCTGTATATAACCTCCACATTGACTCTGTACCGGTACCCCCTGTATATACCTCCACATTGACTCTGTACCGGTACCCCCTGTATATAACCTCCACATTGACTCTGTACCGGTACCCCCTGTATATAACCTCCACATTGACTCTGTACCGGTACCCCCTGTATATAACCTCCACATTGACTCTGTACCGGTACCCCCTGTATATAGCCTCCACATTGACTCTGTACCGGTACCCCTGTATATAGCCTCCACATTGACTCTGTACCGGTACCCCCTGTATATAACCTCCACATTGACTCTGTACCGGTACCCCCTGTATATATAGCCTCCACATTGACTCTGTACCGGTACCCCCTGTATATAGCCTCCACATTGACTCTGTACCGGTACCCCTGTATATAGCCTCCACATTGACTCTGTACCGGTACCCCCTGTATATAGCCTCCACATTGACTCTGTACCGGTACCCCCTGTATATAGCCTCCACATTGACTCTGTACCGGTACCCCCTGTATATAGCCTCCACATTGACTCTGTACCGGTACCCCCTGTATATAACCTCCACATTGACTCTTGTACCGGTACCCCCTGTATATAACCATCCACATGACTCTGTACCGGTACCCCCCTGTATATAACCTCCACATTGAACTCTGTACCGGTACCCCCTGTATATAGCTCCACATGGACTTTGTACCGGTAACCCCTGTATATAGCCTCCACATGGACTTTTACTGGTACCCCCTGTATATAGCCTCCACATGGACTTTGTACCGGTAACCCCTGTATATAGCCTCCCCATTGACTCTGTATGGTAACCCCTGTATATGCCTCCACATGACTCTGTACCGGTACCCCCATGTATATAGCCTCCACATGGACTTTGTTACCGGTAACCCCTGTATATAGCCTCCACATGGACTTTGTACTGGTACCCCCCTGTATATAGCCTCCACATTGGGACTTGTACGGTAACCCCCTTGTATATAGCCTCCCCATTGACTCTGTACTGGTAACCCCGTGTATATAGCCTCCACATGACTCTGTACCGGTAACCCCTGTATATAAACCTCCCCATTGACTCTGTACTGGTACCCCCTGTATATAGCCTCCCCATTGACTCTGTACTGGTACCCCCTGTATATAGCCTCCCCATTGACTCTGTACTGGTAACCCCTGTATATAACCTCCACATTGACTCTGTACCGTAATACCCTGTATATAACCTCCACATTGACTCTGTACTGGTACCCCCTGTATATAGCCTCCCCATTGACTCTGTACCGGTACCCCCTGTATATAACCTCCACATTGACTCTGTACTGGTACCCCCTGTATATAGCCTCCACATGGACTTTGTACCGGTACCCCCTGTATATAACCTCCACATTGACTCTGTACCGGTACCCCCTGTATATAACCTCCACATTGACTCTGTACCGGTACCCCCTGTATATAACCTCCACATTGACTCTGTACCGGTAACCCCTGTATATAGCCTCCACATTGACTCTGTACCGGTACCCCCTGTATATAGCCTCCACATTGACTCTGTACCTGTACCCCCTTGTATATAGCCTCCACATTGACTCTGTACCGGTACCCCCTGTATATAGCCTCCACATTGACTCTGTACCGGTAACCCCTGTATATAGCCTCCACATTGACTCTGTACCGGTACCCCCTGTATATAACCTCCACATTGACTCTGTACCGGTAACCCCTGTATATAGCCTCCACATTGACTCTGTACCGGTACCCCCTGTATATAGCCTCCACATTGACTCTGTACCGGTAACCCCTGTATATAGCCTCCACATTGACTCTGTACCGGTAACCCCTGTATATAACCTCCCCATTGACTCTGTACTGGTACCCCCTGTATATAGCCTCCCCATTGACTCTGTACTGGTACCCCCTGTATATAGCCTCCCCATTGACTCTGTACTGGTAACCCCTGTATATAACCTCCACATTGACTCTGTACCGTAATACCCTGTATATAACCTCCACATTGACTCTGTACTGGTACCCCCTGTATATAGCCTCCCCATTGACTCTGTACCGGTACCCCCTGTATATAACCTCCACATTGACTCTGTACTGGTACCCCCTGTATATAGCCTCCACATGGACTTTGTACCGGTACCCCCTGTATATAACCTCCACATTGACTCTTGTACCGGTACCCCCTGTATATAACCTCCACATTGACTCTGTACCGGTACCCCCTGTATATAACCTCCACATTGACTCTGTACCGGTAACCCCTGTATATAGCCTCCACATTGACTCTGTACCGGTACCCCCTGTATATAGCCTCCACATTGACTCTGTACCTGTACCCCCTGTATATAGCCTCCACATTGACTCTGTACCGGTACCCCCCTGTATATAGCCTCCACATTGACTCTGTACCGGTAACCCCTGTATATAGCCTCCACATTGACTCTGTACCGGTACCCCCTGTATATAACCTCCACATTGACTCTGTACCGGTAACCCCTGTATATAGCCTCCACATTGACTCTGTACCGGTACCCCCTGTATATAGCCTCCACATTGACTCTGTACCGGTACCCCCTGTATATAACCTCCACATTGACTCTGTACCGGTACCCCCTGTATATAACCTCCACATTGACTCTGTACCGGTAACCCCTGTATATAACCTCGCTTGTTATTTTACTGCTGCTGTTTAATTACTTGTTTCTTTTATTTTCTACTTATCTATTTTTTACTTAACACTTTTTTTTGTACTTCTTAAAGCGTTGTTGGTTAGGGGCTCGTAAGTAAGCATTTCACTGTAAGGTCTATTCGGTGTGTGATGAATAACATTTGATTTGATTTGGTAATGAGTCATAAAGGTATCATATTCAAATGGTTTTCATTAAAAAGCTAAACCTAGATAATGACTTCTCACATCTGGTTAAATCCCCTGCAAAATAAACATCCCCAACGCCTTCATGGGAATGCCCTGCTGCCGTGTTCTGGGGAATGGAATTCTCCGCTGTACCCTCCGTAAACGTTTCTGTTCTGGAAAACTGATCGTATGGAGAGGGAAGGGAGCTGCTCTTAACCAGGCAGGCCCGGGTGGATTGTTATGGTTGTCTGTGTTTTGGTGAATTCTTGTGACGAAGTGATGAGACTAAACCATAGTCCGACAGGGACACACAGAGCTTTTTGTTTCACTTTCATTTATTGTTTGTCAAAAAAAAATCTAATCCACTGGATTAAAATCTACTGTTAAAACCAAAAACACACGTGTTGAAAAAAAAGACTGGAAAATGTGTTTATTTAATAAAGATGGGCAACTCTCAGTTTATTAAAAATGATTGGCATCTGTCAGTGCTACGGCATATATCAATGCCATTTCTTATCGCTTTGGTGCAATTTTGTGGTACATTTTCACAACTCTTAGTACAAAACTCAAAACACAATCAATAAGCCAGTTGTTTAATAACTCTAAACACATTTTCAATCGACTAAGTACAACACCACACAAAATCATAGTCACTTTTTCCCCAAACCTAATCAGTGTTTCATCTAAAATACACGTTTCACATTGCAATATATGTTCATAAAGCAATTGCCTTTGCAACGCGCACGTTACTTTTAATATGATTCTCTTCTCTTTTGTTGGAAGACATTTTACTATTACTTAATCGAATTGCTCTTAAATGATGATCACTTAAATGTTTGGTAAACCTGCACATTTCACATGTCAATTGTCACTTAAATGTTTGGTAAACCTGTACATTTTACATGTCAATTGGTTTGTCTACTACAGATTCTGAGAACTACATAATGATTATGTATGTCTGTAAAGTAGAAACATAAAGCTTATGATATACAGGGCATTCGGAAAGTATTCAGACCTCTTGACCTTTTCCACATTTTGTTACGTTACAGCCTTATTCTAAAATGGATTAAATAAATCCACATCAATCTACACACAATACACCATAATGACAAAACGAGAACAGGTTTTTATAAATGTTAGCAAATTTATAACAAGTAAAAAACAGAAATAAGTTATTTGCACAAGTATTCAGACCCTTTGCTATGAGACTCGAAATTGAGCTCAGGTGCATCCTGTTTCCATTGACCATCCTTGAGATGTTTCTACAACTTCATTGGAGTCCACCTGTGGTAAATTAAATTGATTGGACATGGCAAACTGATCCATAGAGGGAGAAGGGCCTTGGTCAGGGAGGTGACCAAGAACCCGATGCTCACTCTCACATAGCTCTAGAGTTCCTCTGTGGAGATGGGAGAATCTTCCAGAAGGACAACCATCTCTGCAGCACTCCACCAATCAGGCCTTTATTGTAGTTGCCAGACTGAAGGCTTTGGGACAAGTCTCTGAATGTTCTTGAGTGGCCCAGCCAGAGCCCGGAGTAGAACCCGATTGAACTTCTCTGGACAGATCTGAAAATAGCTGTGCAGCAATGCTCCCCATCCATCCTGACAGAGATTGAGAGGATCTGCAGAGAAGAATGGGAGAAATACAGGTGTGTCAAGCTTATAGCATCATACCCAAGAAGACTCGATGCTGTAATCGCTGCCAATGGTGCTTCAACAAAGTACTGAATAAAGGGTCTCAATACTTATGTAAGTGTGATATTTCAGTGTTTTATTTTTTTATAAATTAGCAAACATTTCAAAAAATATTTTTTTGCTTTGTCATTATGGACTATTGTGTGTAGATTGATGAGGGGAAAAAACAATTGAATACATTTTAGAATAAGGCTGCAACGTAACAAAATGTGGAAAACGTCTGAATACATTTTGAAGGCAATTGTAACTCAAACGTACCCCTATGATGATAACTATTATGGTTTTACTTCACAGTCAGTTTTTTACAAATCTGATATTGACAAGGTCAGAGATGTACTTTATGCAACAAATAAAATACAACTTTATTGGTCGGTGCAGTAATACAATATCAATTCAATATACAAATAACCCAGAAAGTCCAAAACAAGAAAGAAATGCATCCCTTATATAGTAAACATGTATCCAAAAGGAAGTTTCTGGGGTCTTTTTGATTGGTGGGGGTGCTGCTTTACTAAAATTGCATTGGCCAATACAGTACTGTAATACTGTAATATATGCCATTTACGTAGCAGACACTTTGATATAAAGTGACAACAGTCCACACATTTTGGTTTGTGACCCCAGTGGGAATTGAACCCACAACTCTAGTGCCATGCTCTTATGAACTGAGCCACGTACAGGACCACTACAAAACATAAGTACAGTAAAAATACAATACACGATTACAATACAGGTGGACGATGTACAGTGAGGGAAAAAAGTATTTGATCCCCTGCTGATTTTGTATGTTTGCCCACTGACAAAGAAATGATCAGTCTATTACTTTAATGGTAGGTTTATTTGAACAGTGAGAGACAGAATAACAACAAAAAAATCCAGAAAACGCATGTCAAAAATGTTATAAATTGATTTAAGAAAGGAAATAAGTATTTGACCCCCTCTCAATCAGAAAGATTTCTGCCTCCCAGGTGTCTTTTATACAGGTAACGAGCTGAGATTAGGAGCACACTCTTAAAGGGAGTGCTCCTAATCTCAGTTTGTTACCTGTATAAAAGACACCTGTCCACAGAAGCAATCAATCAATCAGATTCCAAACACTCCACCATGGCCAAGACCAAAGAGCTCTCCACCATGGCCAAGACCAAAGAGCTCTCCACCATGGCCAAGACCAAAGAGCTCTCCACCATGGCCAAGACCAAAGAGCTCTCCACCATGGCCAAGACCAAAGAGCTCTCCACCATGGCCAAGACCAAAGAGCTCTCCACCATGGCCAAGACCAAAGAGCTCATTGTAGAATAATAGTGAAGATATCAAAACAATGAAATAACACATATGGAATACTGTAGTAAAAAAGTGTTAAACAAATCAACATATATTTAGATTCTTCAATATAGCCACTCTTTGCCTTGATGACAGCTTTGCACACATTTGGCATTCTCTCAACCAGCTTCACCTGGAATTGAACTCTCAACCACTGAACATTTCGAAATTAAACTTTCGAACACTGAACGTCCTAAAATAGAATTCTCAAACACTGAATATTCTTTTTGAAAGTTTCATTACTCTATTCATCAAGGAACAAGTCAACAGTAAACATGTCGTCCCCCACGAATGATGAGGGACCTATGTAACGAATGTCACGAGTCTCGGTTGAACTGGGTGAGGGCCATGACTTTTCAAAGTTTTCATGTTCAATCTCTTTTATAGCGCCACTATCTCGACAATCAGTGTAATTTCGTAAATGCCAGATTTCAACGGCAAGATGCACCATTCACTCAAGTTTCGTAAAAATTGGACCAATGGTGTCTGAGATACCGCGTGGGACGTACGAACGTACAGAGACAGATCCACAGTCCCCTCCCCGATTTCATCGCAGGGGACAAAAAGCACCTTTCTTCCTTCTGTCACAGGCTCAGTACAGTGGTAGTATCTCTCTCGCGGGCCAAAAATACACACACGCGTGTGTGTGTGCTCACATGGTTGAGTATGTACATGCCTGCATGCTCCCCCAGAGTCACCGGGGGTTGTCAACAAGAAATCTATCAGCTTTGCCATCACTCATCAAAACAGATGATGTGTAGATGTAGAGTTGATGTCTCCTGTCCAGGACACTGGGCCCTGAGCGGCCTGTTCCCTCTGCATTATCATGATTTATTTATCTAGTCAGAAGACATTTATCTCCCTGTCCGTGGTTCTAGCACATTGGGGAGGCTGACCTGTCTTCACACAGTCAAAAGCATTATGGTTTGATTAAGAGACCTACATGTTTTCAGGGATACAGAACGGGACGGGTTATGAACGGGACGCCGCTGAGTACACACTGGTTGAATCAACATTGTCTCCACGTCTTTTCAATGAAATGACGTGGATCCAACGTTGAATAGACGCTCAATTGACGTCTGTGCCCAGTGGGAGATTGTGAAGTCCATTATGTTCCATCAGTAGGGTTAGGTTACAACTGAATGATAGAAACAAGCTTTTCAGGGAGAAAAACATCCATTGATGAAACAGTGGCCACCACTAGTTTGAGACAGGGGATACATTAGACGGGTCATGCAGAGTCATACATGTGAAATTGTGGTAGGCCACTATTACATAAGGTGGGTTTTTATTCTTTCTGAATGATGTGGTTATATCATCAAGCCAGCCATTCAGGACTATCAAAGAAAACTGTTGTGCTTCTATACTATATCTGGCAACGAGAAGAGAGAGGAAATCCCTGCTTAGACAATCCTCTACTCTTGTCCTGTGGAAACAAGCCTAGGGTTGGTTGCCAGACATAATATTATGCCCCCGAATAACCGTTTCTTGAATCAACTCCTCTGTTTAACGTGCATTATTTCACAGTTTGCTCTCACCACCACCCTGTCCCTTCAGGCAGTGATACCACAGTCTGCCCCCACCACCACCCTGTCCCTTCAGGCAGTGATACCACAGTTTGCACTCACCACCATCCTGTCCCTTCAGGCAGTGATACCACAGTCTGCCCCCACCACCACCCTGTCCCTTCAGGCAGTGATACCACAGTCTGCCCCCACCACCACCCGGTCCCTTCAGGCAGTGATACCACAGTCTGCACTCACCACCACCCTGTCCCTTCAGGCAGTGATACCACAGTCTGCCCCCACCACCACCCTGTCCCTTCAGGCAGTGATACCACAGTCTGCTCTCACCACCACCCGGTCCCTTCAGGCAGTGATACCACAGTCTGCCCCCACCACCACCCTGTCCCTTCAGGCAGTGATACCACAGTCTGCCCCCACCACCACCCTGTCCCTTCAGGCAGTGATACCACAGTCTGCCCCCACCACCACCCTGTCCCTTCAGGCAGTGATACCACAGTCTGATCCCACCACCACCCTGTCCCTTCAGGCAGTGATACCAC
>NC_034174.2:74213443-74238443 GCF_002021735.2 Oncorhynchus kisutch | reverse complement strand
TTACCGTTACTGCAACCAAAATCTATATTTTTTTCGAATTATAGCCCAGTGAAACGGCACAGGTAGGCGATTTTTCTTGACGCTTCAATTTTTGATCGTCGTCACAGAATATAATATGAGTCTATGAACTAGGCCTTATGTGTTTTTAGTTTGAGACAGTAAATAGTAGAGTAAATATGTGCAATTTACACCCCTGTTTTACAAGCCCTCTGATTAACGATAAGGAAACGAGTAAGGATTTGACTGGGGATGGAACGGAAAAGAGTTAAATGTGTGTGTTAGTGTGTGTGCACACCCGTGTGTGTTTGTGTGTGCATTTGCGCACGTGTATGCACGCGTGTGTGTGCAGAGAGGCGTAGGTTCAAGCCGCCATGTTTGTGTGTTGCTGAGCTAGAAAGTGAAATGTTAGAGCAGTCCTTATATGGCTTGCCTGCCCACTCATTCTATTTTAAAACAGCAACAATTTCTATATATGCAGACCCCTCACCTGACACACAACATGGTTTATAGCCATCCATCAATTAGAAGAACATAGAATGATTAACCTCTCTACACATGATTTATAGCCTACTCACCAGTCCTAACTAATAATACACATTCATTTTGGGTCACAGTACAATTAAAGGGAAAGTTCAGGCTGTTACAAATGTATACATTTGTAGTCTCTCCTTGACCATAAACTGCTTTAAAGATGAGAAAACAAAAATGTACATTTGAAATTTGGTTGAACTATCAACTTGCATCCATTTCTTGAAATGTGTGTAATTACATGTAACTACATAGTAACCACTGTAGTAGCTAATTCAATGAAACATGACCTCAACCAGTGAATTGTAAATAAATCATTGTTTCATGTAGAGAATCTGCTTTTTAACTGTGGACAGATGTGGAGATAACTGATTATTCGGATTATAGATCAATTGTCTTTTGTTAAAAAGAGAAGTCTTCAGTCGCGGTCTTTGTCCCCCAAGAAATACTCCATTAATTTCTTGTATTTATCTGGAGAAATGTGTCTAGGTAAAGACACGGATGGAATTACTTTTACACATCAATATACGCTACTTGTTTGTATAAGCAGTAGACCCTTATGTGCTCTCTCTCTCTCACTACTCTTTGTTGAGTCAGTTAAGTTTTGATGTAACCTAGTCTCAGCCCAGCTTTAGAGCATCTGTCACGCCTGTGTGAGTTATACTTTTACAGGACACAGGTTTTCTATCTTAGCGTAATGGGAATACCAGTTCCCGAGGCATCTTAACATATGTTAAGGCTTCACACAAGTAACCATAACATAACATAGCCCAGTACTGTAGTTTATGTGCTATACATTACTACTACCGCAGGTTCCATACATTACGGGAATACCAGGCAGTTCCCCTCTTAGCTGTTCCTGAACTAGGAACCAGGAACCACATGTTAAGGTTTTACACCCAAGCAGCCATAACATAGTACAGTAGGGAAGTTTATGTATCGCCTTACACAGTGCTTCATTTATACCGATACCTCTCTGTCTTACACACTCTCCCCTTTCTCTCTCTCTCCCCTTTCTCTCTCTCTCCCCTTTCTCTCTCTCTCCCCTTTCTCTCTCTCTCCCCCTTTCTCTCTCTCTCCCCTTTCTCACTCTCTCTCTTTCTCTCATCCCTCTCTTTCCCCAGCTGTGTGCTTTATATCACCCTGCCCAGTTTGTCAGAGAAGGGGAAGTTGCCTCTGACCCCTCTTCTTAGGCAGCACTGATTAGCGCCCCAGACACCATTCTAGGCCCACAACTCATCTGCAGCCTGAAGCGCAGGGCTGTTTTTCTTCTGCCATTTAGTAGTCTCTATATCTCTTTCGCTCTCACTCCCCCCCCCCCCTCTCTCATCTGCAGCCCCTACAGAAAGCCTGACTCCTCAGTGAACGTTCCTCTGAGGCTGTAGAACATTTTATTCTTGTGGATGTTGTTGTTTTCTTTCTATTCTTCTCTAGCTGTTGTTTTTGTTGTTATGGATGTTGTTGTTGTTTAGCTATTCTTCTCTAGCTGTTGTTTTTGTTGTTATGGATGTTGTTGTTGTTTAGCTATTCTTCTCTAGCTGTTGTTATTTTTATGGATGTTGTTGTAATATTCCTATTCTTCTCTAGCTGTTATTGTTGTTGTTATGGATGTTGTTGTTTTTCTATTCTTCTCTTGTTGTGATGACTCCTATTGCAGACACAGTATGTCCATACTGTAGTATGACTAAGGGTTTAGCCTAGCGAGGGGATAGCTGTCCATACTGTAGTAGGACTTATGGTTTAGCCTAGCGAGGGGATAGCTGTCCATACTGTAGTAGGACTTATGGTTTAGCCTAGCGAGGGGATAGCTGTCCATACTGTAGTAGGACTTATGGTTTAGCCTAGCGAGGGGATAGCTGTCCATACTGTAGTAGGACTTATGGTTTAGCCTAGCGAGGGGATAGCTGTCCATACTGTAGTAGGATTTATGGTTTAGCCTAGCGAGGGGATAGCTGTCCATACTGTAGTAGGACTTATGGTTTAGCCTAGCGAGGGGATAGCTGTCCATACTGTAGTAGGACTTATGGTTTAGCCTAGCGAGGGGATAGCTGTCCATACTGTAGTAGGATTTATGGTTTAGCCTAGCGAGGGGATAGCTGTCCATACTGTAGTAGGACTTATGGTTTAGCCTAGCGAGGGGATAGCTGTCCATACTGTAGTATGACTAAGGGTTTAGCCTAGCGAGGGGATAGCTGTCCATACTGTAGTAGGACTTATGGTTTAGCCTAGCGAGGGGATAGCTGTCCATACTGTAGTAGGACTTATGGTTTAGCCTAGCGAGGGGATAGCTGTCCATACTGTAGTAGGACTTATGGTTTAGCCTAGCGAGGGGATAGCTGTCCATACTGTAGGTGGACTTATGGTTTAGCCTAGCGAGGGGATAGCTGTCCATACTGTAGGTGGACTTATGGTTTAGCCTAGCGAGGGGATAGCTGTCCATACTGTAGTAGGACTTCAGGACTAATGGTTTAGTCTAGCGAGGGGATAGCTGTCCATACTGTAGTAGGACTTATGGTTTAGCCTAGTGAGGGGATATCTGTCCATACTGTAGTAGGACTTATGGTTTAGCCTAGCGAGGGGATAGCTGTCCATACTGTAGTAGGACTTATGGTTTAGCCTAGCTAGGGGATAGCTGTCCATACTGTAGTAGGACTTCAGGACTAATGGTTTAGTCTAGCGAGGGGATAGCTGTCCATACTGTAGTAGGACTTATGGTTTAGCCTAGTGAGGGGATAGCTGTCCATACTGTAGTAGGACTTATGGTTTAGCCTAGCGAGGGGATAGCTGTCCATACTGTAGTAGGACTTATGGTTTAGCCTAGTGAGGGGATAGCTGTCCATACTGTAGTAGGACTTCAGGACTAATGGTTTAGTCTAGCGAGGGGATAGCTGTCCATACTGTAGTAGGACTTATGGTTTAGCCTAGTGAGGGGATAGCTGTCCATACTGTAGTAGGACTTATGGTTTAGCCTAGCGAGGGGATAGCTGTCCATACTGTAGTAGGACTTATGGTTTAGCCTAGTGAGGGGATAGCTGTCTCCAAAGAATAACTGTAAACATTTTAATGATCTGTTAAAGGTTCATAGTGCTGTTAATGCACTCTTAGAAGAAAAGGTGCTTTCTAGAACCTTAAAGGGTATTTAGACTGTCCTCGTAGGAGAACCTTTTGAATAACTGTTTTTGGTTCCGAGTAAAACCCCTTTGGTTCCAAGTAGAACACCTTTGTGTACAACCTAAAAGGGTTGTACCTGGAACTAAAAAGGGTTGTATGGGGACAGCCGAAGAACCCTTTTGGAACCAGAGTGTAGCATGCAGGATATGGTCCTGGGGTGTGGCTGATGACAGGTAAAGACCTGTGGAAAACATGGAGAACATGTTCTGAATGCCACGATGGTGTAGAGAACAATAGCTCACCATTGATGCTGGTGATCCCGCTGAAGGTCTCAGGAAGACAAATGGTTGAAGGTGTGACATTCATGTTCTTTTGTAAAAAGCACTGGACTACATTAATATGCTATTACAGCATGTTATTACAACATTGTTACCATAGTAGTTATATTGTTATTACACAAGTATTTGAACAAAATAATACAATAATCATAAACACCATAAGGACCATAAATGTTAAATGCTGCAGTAAAGTGCTATAAAGTGAAGTAAAGTGCTAGAGTTGATGAGAAAGAAGGTGTCAGTAGTTCTGTCACACTGACCAGACAGATAGGGGGACATTAACCAAAGCTCTCTAATGTGTTTTCCCAGGTCCGGCACGGCATAGTACCCCCTGCCAGGCAATAATAATGTCAGCCTTGACATTAATTAGTGGCTAGATGATTGATTAGTGGCTAGATGAACAGCTCTGGGATAGTAGACTAACAGTAGGGGGACATCAAGTTGAAATAGCATTACCCCACTTTGTATTTGTTTATTCAGGGAAAGGCAGGTTTATTTTTATTTTTATTTACATAACCTTTATTTAACTAGGCAAGTCAGTTAAGAACAAATTCTTATCTACAATGACGGCTAACCCCGGCTAAACCCGGACGACAGGTGGCTTGTCCTAATCCTCGTGCCTCTGTGAAAGTAAACAGTTTACCGAGTCAAGCCGGGGCATGGCAGTAAGGAGAGCGATATAAAAACAATACTCTGTGTGGCTGTTGCTTCTTAGAAAATGGATTTAGAAAATACCATTAGAAGGACGTTAGCAACATTAGCATGACACGCTAACTGCCTTGGTGCCAGGGGACAGATCTTATTTGCTCTGCCCAACCACAGTAGGCCACAGCTGCAACACACACAGACCACCAACTAAGGCCTATTTGTAGATAGATGATTTTGTTCTATCATGGTCCCAGATCTGTTTATCCAGTCTTGCTCATTCCTATGGTCAGCTGGCAGGCACAAACTGATCTGGACAGGGATCATTTAATTCCTCCCTTGCTACAGAAGTTGTGTATTTGGAGCAACACCTCCTCCTCTACCCTCACCTTCCTCCTTCTTCCTCTCCACCTCCCATCTAACACTGGACTCTGATTATGTGTTCATTGCTGTGTTGACACCTGGCAGCAACTGGGCTAATCTGTATGATAAATGTCTGACAGGTCCGTGGCACTAAGAAAGCAGCACGGAGCTCCTTGACCAGGATGCTTCAGTTAGTGCTGTTGACCTGACTCACTAGCATGTGGTTTCACAAAGATGTGTTTAGAGCAGGTTGTGTTTGAGTAGTGTTGTGGGCACTGGGCATTAGGAAACGTTTATCAAGGGGAAATGAACAGATATTAGAAAGCTAGAAGGTTAGGTGGCAGACAGGTGTGTCAGTGCTCCTAACTCCTGACTCGAATACCACATGGTCATATTTACAGATTGATGTTGCTTCAACAGCTTTTTTAGAAAAGTAATGTCAAGCGAAAATAAGTTGATATCGGAAAGGTAGGCTTACCCAGGTCAACCTTTCTAATGTTTCTATAGTGTAACCCAGTGGAATTAGGAGAAGGTGCCCCCGGCTGCGTGGTTGGGGTTTCTGAGGTCTCTGACACCTGTCTGACGATCTACTGGGTTGTTTCACAAAGTCTTTCTTTCTTTAGAGAAATAAGAAACTGATATTGAAAAGGTACTCAGATATTTTGGTTGATAGTTGATACATGTGGAAGACCAAAGTCAGAAACCCTCAAATCTAGCAAGTGTGCCTGCGTCTGTTTAAATAAAATCCATGCTTCTCAGGAATCTTTGTTACATCAGATAAATCATTGTATCTTAAATTACAAAACTTTAGGATTTGATTGGTTAAGTACAAGGTATGTGATGTCATAGAAACGTTGCAAAGTAACAAAATATCCGTGTTCAGAAGAATTAAGGCTGGTGATCCCAATCTAGCAGGGATCTCTCTCACAGGTGCTTGTGCCCAATTATTGATGCCTTACTCAGTTTCCCTATCAAAATCCTTCGAGCTGTACTATACGACTGAAAGAGCCTTAAAGCAGCCAGATAGATTAAACATAACCATTAATTACACCATTGATAATATATATAGTATCCTATAGATACTGTTTGTGACCGCTATGACACCAGAGCTACCTGGTACAGATGTAGGATCTCAATTTGATCACCCTTCTGTTGCTGAGAATTCTACTGCACAGCAGTAAATGCAAACCTGTAGTGTATTTGAGGTTTAAAAAGGCTTCTAAAGTTTTTAATTTCAGACATGATTTTCCCCAAAAAATGTCCGTTAATTATAATCCACATAATAATTCACATTTCCTGTTATTGCAGGATTATTTCCCTGCTGTAGCAAACGTCCTCCTACATCCATAGACATCAGAGATTGAGAGAGATTTTTGTAGCCTTTACGGCTTCAAGAGAATTTGTGGCCTGGTCCCAAGACTGTTTGTGCTGTTGCCAATGATCAGAGGAGTTGACAAGACACCACAAAATGATCTGCGACCAGGCTAGGAAATCCAGAGCATTTTATCGAAAGCATCTTATGAACAGGAGGGCTGAATAATGACCCAATGATAAAACAAAATCAGAGTAGAGGTGTGGAGTGTGTCGACTTAACAGTACTAAGCATCTGGAACTTTGTTCAGAACGAGAGGATTTTGAAGGGGTTTAAACGCCTGTTTGATAACTCAAGGTTGACAGGCGAGAGTTTAGCCGACTTTAGATAAGCGCTCAATGAAAGATTGTCCCTCGGCTTGTTGTTTCTTACACAGCCAAGAGCTTTTCACACACAGAGGTGGGAATCAGAGAGATATACCGTATTCATTTCCACAGATCATCACATTTTCAGCCTTTGTTGTGGAAGGCTCCTCTCTGGGAATTCTATTCCTTTACTACTACAGATATACAGTGGACATTTAGTGCAATTTGCAGCTGGAAATCTAACTAAATAGCCTATCTCCTTTAAAGTACTCATTTAAGGTATTAGATCATATGTCACCATAATGGGCCCATTTACTGGTAGGTCTTTGTATTGTACTGTAATTTAGAAGGCCAATCTGGCAACATGTAAATGTCCCAGTCAGTGTGAAACAGTATCTAAAATTAAAGAGCTGTTCATGTAGATCACACTAGGAATGGTCATGGTGAATGTGGGACAGGCTGTCAACTTTATAGAAAATCATATATAGCCTTTATTTGACTGTGAAAAGACGCAGTGTACCATGGGTAACATATCAGAAAACACGTGGACTCTTTATATAAGAGTTTTACATTCAGAGTGTACGTGTGCATCAGCGAGTGTGTGATCGCGCGCATGTGTGTGGGCATGCAGTGCTTTGTGTGTGTGTGTCCTTTGTGTGTGTGTGGACAATCCATTAATCCATGGTTTATATCAGAGGTCGTCAGGTTGCGTAGGCACATCAAAAAAGAAAGGGTTTCTATCGACCGAGCATGTCACCAAAATTAATTTGGTTATTATTAGTGACAAAGAGATCAGGGCTTCAACGAAGTAATGCCTATTGACTTGCTCTCTCTCAGTCTCTCTCTCCGTCTCTCTCTCTCTCTCTCTCTCTCTCTCCGTCTCTCTCTCCGTCTTCCTCTCTCTCTCCGTCTCTCGCTGCCTTCTCTTCCTCAAATACGTACCAACCACCAGACCTGGGTTCAAACATTAGCCTTCCTGGAGTGCCAGATGGGCAGGGTTAACACTTTTGTGACTACTCTATTGATTGCAACAGGCAAGATCAATCAAGCACAGACAAAGTATTTGAAAGGATTTCAAAATAGTATTTGAACCCAGGTCTGCACCCAACCACGTGTGTGAAATGCTGAGGACATCCCTGTGTGTTCCAATGTAGAGAATGTACTGTATGCATGTCTACCCAATGGGGGTCCTCCTAGAAGGGGTTAGCCTAACAGGATAGCCTGTTTTAAAGAAGATAATAGCCACCCTGTATGAAGTCCAGAGCCATGCTGTGTGTGTGTGTGTACGCGTGTGTGTTTGTGTGCGCGTGCATGCACGTCTGTGTGTGAGTGTGTGCGCATGCGTCTGTTTGTGTGTGAACAGCTGAAGGACTGGTAGAGTGTGCAGCACGTGTGCTCACCCCAAAGGCATCCCTCTGCTTTCATCTACATGGGAACAGAATACAGGAAATCAAATATAAACCCTCACACATTTCACAATGCCAGCAGGCTAATGCTAGCAGGCTAATACTTCAACTAGTTGTTCATTGACGAATGTGAACTGCAGGACTGGAAGTGGGGTGCAGACACAAGTCCTACACACTTCTTTCTTCTACACTTATTTGATTGGTCTGCTCAAATGGGTCAAATTCCCATTCGTGGCAACAGTTTGGACTGTATAGTGAACATGTAGGTCTATAGCTGGAATAAACAGCCATAGCTGACTTCAGGAAGCTGGTCAAAATAATGTGCAAAACATCATATCATGTTAATGTAAATGCAGTCCCCCTCTACATACGAATATTAATAGCAGCCCATTCTAATTTAGTTACATCATCTTAGATGTCCTTACCGTGTTTAGGCTACCTCCTTTAGATGGACCTACCCCCTGAGAGCTTCCATTGGTGGGAGTAGTGTTTCTCAAAGTGTGAGAGCCCAGAGCAGAATATAGCCTGGCCCCGCGCTCATCTGGCACACGCTATTACTTATCATGACTGTGTGTTATTGTCTAGCGCTAACCCCCTGTTAATACCACATTCTATTTTCAAAAACAGCCGCGTTAGAGAAGCCAATGGGGAGGCAGATGAAACTGGATATCTCACACTTGACAATGCAGACATAACACCTTTGAGTCAACGTTACAGTGTTTTAGTGTTTCAAAGTTGTGCTTTTAGTAGATTACGTAACAAAAGAGGTTTTGTGTTTTGAAGATGACAGAATTAAGGATTCAATTGTATCACGGTCAGAGCCGTGGTGTGGTGCCCTCATCCTCTCTGCTATCCAAAGCAACCCCTGCTGGCAGCGACACTGGGTTCAGACTTCTTGGCCGTGTAGAAGATTACTGAGGAGGGTGCGTGGATGTTTAGACTCTATGGGGAGCTAAAGATGGCGTGTTAATGAGCTGGTTAATTATTAGTAATCCACCAGAAAAATGACAGACAAGTGAAACATGACTCATACTCCTGACGTCAATAGATGTCTAGATTTACGTCTCTAGATTCTAGATGTATGTCTCTAGAATCGAGATGTACGTCTCTAGATTCTAGATGGACGTAATGTCATAATTTGATATTAGCCTGTCGTGTGTGTGTGTGCGCGCGTGTGTGTGTGCGCGCGTGTGTGTATGTCTGTATGTGTGTGTGTGTGTGGGTGGGCGTGTGTGAGCAAGTATGGCTTCTATAAGCTACCCTCGTGCCTTGATATGGTAGATAAAATGTCCTGTGGATCAGGTATAGCTTTATTGAATGTTTAAACTATACATATGATGACAAGGAAACTCAAATATGATGTCACGCAACCTCATAACTGTATGAAGCAGTGTTATTAAGATCTGGGATGCTTTCAGTGATGGTGTTATGTGTTTTGACATGTGTTGGGGTTCCTTCCTCCTCTGAAGGTTCTGGAATGCCCCAACCCAATAAATGCAAGCTGTAAGATGACCCAGGCCTTAAATGTACCTTCCTGTGGCCGAAAAGCAGTTTTGACCCCTTAAGATAGTCGTTTTGACAGATTAGGCTACCCCAACAAAGCAGACAGACATGTTTAAATAAAGTCCTTACTTCCTTCCTGTCCTTTGATTATCTTGTTCATATTTCAACATGTTTCAGTACAATTACATGACTTTCTTCTCTTTTAATATACATATACAAATACATGCCACGTTATGTTTGGAGGAAAGATGAAGGCTGATACAATACTGGTATTTGACCAGAAGCTAACAGGGCAACGTGTGATGGTCAAACTACAAGGTTAACGGCTATAACAACAGTTCAGATGTAAGTGTAGAACCCAAAGGGCTGAAAGGTTTACAGTTATACCTTGAATATTCAAGTTACAGTTCTACCCTGAATATTCAAGTTACAGTTCTACCCTGAAGATGAAAGTTACAGTTCTACCCTGAAGATGAACGTTACAGTTCTACCCTGAAGATGAACGTTACAGTTCTACCCTGAAGATGAACGTTACAGTTCTACCCTGAATATTCAAGTTACAGTTCTACCCTGAAGATGAACGTTACAGTTCTACCCTGAAGATGAACGTTACAGTTCTACCCTGAAGATGAACGTTACAGTTCTACCCTGAATATTCAAGTTACAGTTCTACCCTGAAGATGAAAGTTACAGTTCTACCCTGAAGATGAACGTTACAGTTTTACCATGTAGATGAACGTTACAGTTCTACCCTGAAGATGAACGTTACAGTTCTACCCTGAAGATGAACGTTACAGTTTTACCATGTAGATGAACGTTACAGTTCTACCCTGAAGATGAAAGTTACAGTTCTACCCTGAAGATGAACGTCACAGTTCTACCCTGTAGATGAAAGTTACAGTTCTACCCTGAAGATGAACGTCACAGTTCTACCCTGAAGATTCAAGTTTCAAGTTGTATTAGTCGTATGTACAGGATACACTTTGTATAAATCGTCCAAAGAAATCCTTACATGCAGGTTCCTTCTCGACAATGCAGGTAACATTAGGGTTATAGGTAACATTAGGGTTTTAGGTAACATTATGGTAACATTAGGGTTATAGGTAACGTTATGGTAACATTAGGGTTATAGGTAACATTATAGTAACATTAGGGTTATAGGTAACATTATGGTAACATTAGGGTTATAGGTAACATTATGGTAACATTAGGGTTATAGGTAACATTATGGTAACATTAGGGTTATAGGTAACATTATGGTAACATTAGGGTTATAGGTAACATTATGGTAACATTAGGGTTATAGGTAACATTATAGTAACATTAGGGTTATAGGTAACATTATGGTAACATTAGGGTTATAGGTAACATTATGGTAACATTAGGGTTATAGGTAACATTATGGTAACATTAGGGTTATAGGTAACATTATAGTAACATTAGGGTTATAGGTAACATTATGGTAACATTAGGGTTATAGGTAACATTATGGTAAAATTAGGGTTATAGGTAACATTATGGTAACATTAGGGTTATAGGTAACATTATGGTAACATTAGGGTTATAGGTAACATTATGGTAACATTAGGGTTATAGGTAACATTATGGTAACATTAGGGTTATAGGTAACATTATGGTAACATTAGGGTTATAGGTAACATTATGGTAACATTAGGGTTATAGGTAACATTATAGTAACATTAGGGTTATAGGTAACATTATGGTAACATTAGGGTTTTAGGTAACATTATGGTAACATTAGGGTTATAGGTAACATTATGGTAACATTAGGGTTATAGGTAACATTATGGTAACATTAGGGTTATAGGTAACATTATAGTAACATTAGGGTTATAGGTAACATTATGGTAACATTAGGGTTATAGGTAACATTATGGTAACATTAGGGTAATAGGTAACATTATGGTAACATTAGGGTTATAGGTAACATTATGGTAACATTAGGGTTATAGGTAACATTATGGTAACATTAGGGTTATAGGTAACATTATAGTAACATTAGGGTTATAGGTAACATTATGGTAACATTAGGGTTATAGGTAACATTATGGTAACATTAGGGTTATAGGTAACATTATGGTAACATTAGGGTTATAGGTAACATTATAGTAACATTAGGGTTATAGGTAACATTATGGTAACATTAGGGTTATAGGTAACATTATGGTATCATTATATGTTTATAGGTAACATCATGGTAACATTAGGGTTATAGGTAACATTATGGTAACATTAGGGTTATAGGTAACATTATGGTAACATTAGGGTTATAGGTAACATTATGGTAACATAAGGGTTATAGGTAACATTATAGTAACATTAGGGTTATAGGTAACATTATGGTAACATTAGGGTTATAGGTAACATTATGGTATCATTATATGTTTATAGGTAACATCATGGTAACATTAGGGTTATAGGTAACATTATGGTAACATTAGGGTTATAGGTAACATTATGGTAACATTAGGGTTATAGGTAACATTATGGTAACATAAGGGTTATAGGTAACATTATGGTAACATTAGGGTTATAGGTAACATTATGGTAACATTAGGGTTTTAGGTAACATTATGGTAACATTAGGGTTATAGGTAACATTATAGTAACATTAGGGTTATAGGTAACATTATAGTAACATTAGGGTTATAGGTTATAGGTAACATTATATTCAAGTTACAGTTCTACCCTGAAGATGAACGTTACAGTTCTACCCTAAATATTCAAGTTACAGTTCTACCCTGAAGATGAACGTCACAGTTCTACCCTGAAGATGAACGTTACAGTTCTACCCTGAAGATGAAAGTTACAGTTCTACCCTGAAGATGAACGTTACAGTTCTACCCTGAAGATGAACGTTACAGTTCTACCCTGAAGATGAACGTCACAGTTCTACCCTGTAGATGAAAGTTACAGTTCTACCCTGAAGATGAACGTCACAGTTCTACCCTGAAGATTCAAGTTTCAAGTTGTATTAGTCGTATGTACAGGATACACTTTGTATAAATCGTCCAAAGAAATCCTTACATGCAGGTTCCTTCTCGACAATGCAGGTAACATTAGGGTTTTAGGTAACATTATGGTAACATTAGGGTTATAGTTGGTTCCCACAACTGGGAACCAACATGGGATTTCTCCCAAAGGAGCTGGGATGGAGGATGGGAATTAAATGGGGAAAGCCAGGTGGCAACAGAAACATTCCTGCTGTCCAATGGACGCTGAGGGTTGGGAAAACCGGCTCCGGCACAGCTTCGGAGAGAGAGAGAGAGAGATAGAGACCCACAAAACACCTGGTGGTGTGTAAGCGATATCGAAAATTCACATGTGGAGCCTGATCACGAGGGGAAAGTGGGTGGAAGGGAGGAAGGGAGGGTGGAATGGGGGAGGGGTAAAACGGAGGAGTGTGTAGAGCATTCCTATGGCCCAGCCTTTGAAAACTAGTGAAATCAGAGAGCCCTGTATGACACGACCATCGCCCCGTCAGCAGACCAATATGCCTGTCGCTCAGTGTCAATGGAGAGAGAATGAGGACAATTGCAGGAGATAGGGGAGGAGGGGAAGGGTCTGTATAGCAAGTGCTGTGTGTCTCTCTGAAGAACCACATGCAGTAGGTGTGTTTAACAACTTGGTGATCATGTAATCACCTTGGTAACCATGGAATGAAGTTGATAATCATTGTGTTCATTGGACAGGGGAGGTGCCATTTCTGAGTTTGTGTTTTGTATTTTTGATCGTAGGTGGGTAAGTGTCTCTGGCGGTGGGTCCAGGTGCTTCATGTTTGAAAGTAGTCCCTGTAGCCTACATGTATCCCATCTACCCAGACCTATGTCTCCCAGGGAGGTGCTGATGCATAACGAAGCACATTTACTGCATGTTTTTACCTGACACCAGTGACACCAGTGACAGTGATTTGTGACGTATTAAGCTACACCAACGACACACTACAAGGAGATCGGTTGGGGCCTGAATAATGTCTAATGTCTGGGCCTATAGACAGCCTGTCCCAGACCCAGACCTGGGTTCAAATACGTTCAGTGTTTGCTTTAGCTTGCCTGGATGCTGGGTTTCCACTTTTCTTCACTTTTGTACTTTTTCTGCTATTGGGTCCATTGTGGCAGGCAAGCTCAATCGAGAACAGCTGAAGTATTTTAAATGGTTTCGAATAGTATTTGAACCCAGGTCTGGCCTGTCTTGAGTATAACACCAGATGGGATGTGTATAAATGATCTGTCACACCAACACCCCCCGAATCCTCCCTCCTCACCCCCGGATCCTCCCCCCTCACCCCCTGTCCCCTCCACTGTGCGCCTGATCAGATGGCCAGCAGGTGTGTTAGAAGGGGGGGGGGGGGGTAATAGAAAATGTTACACCTCACCATTTGGTTATCTTAGATATGATACCCACCACCGCATCATAAATGAACCATGTGTGCTATTCGCCACGGAACTCTCCCCGGAGTGTCACAAGACCCGTCTCGGCCAATGAGGTACGTGCGGGTGGTGCTCAGCCAATGGGGGTTGAGAGAGGATCAAGGCCCCGGTGACGTTTTGTGGGACTTGTTGACAGTTGAAAACAGGTCACCATTCGTCTTGTGCCAAGGTGTCTAACGGCCAACACCTACTGTGCATTATGTTAAATAAATAAGAAGGGTTTAGCATGGCAATACTAATATTCTGTAATCCGCTCATTTCGGCACTCGGGGGACTCTAATTCTACTGCTGATAGGCGATATAATTCATCTTTTGAAAAATAACTCTTACTATCGAGAAGAAATACAGTACATTTAGTTTGGCTTGGCTGCTTTGACAGGACATCTTAGAAGTCTCACAAAACAGGGTTAGATAAACGTAACAAACAGAAAAATCTATTTTTAATTTGATTTATGATACCTTTCTGTTTCTTATTGCCAGCAAATGTTAAATCCATGTAGAATCAAAGCTCGTGGATTTCAGTGAATGTTACAGCATATTCATGGAGCAGTAGATGAGTTCATGAGAAGAGGAGGCCTTGCATGGAGGTCTACGTGAACCAGTTATACTGTAGTCCGTATTCTCACACAGAGGAAACCACAGGAGTAGAATTAGAACAATTAGGATCACATGGGAGGAACTAGCTGCTAAAGATAAAGCTGCTACAGTATATCAAGAGAGAGAGAGAGAGAGGGAGAGATAGAGAGAGAAGGAGAGATAGGGTGAAAGAGAGAGAGAGGGTGAGAGAGAGAGGGGGAGATAGAGAGAGAGAGAGAGAGAGAGGGAGAGAGAGAGAGGGTGTGTGAGAGAGAGAGAGGGAGAGAGAGAGAGGGTGTGTGAGAGAGGGAGAGAGAGAGAGAGAGAGGGTGTGAGAGAGAGAGAGAGTTCACTTTTGTTTATTATCGATTTCACTTGCTTTGGCAATGTAAACATATGTTTCCCATGCCAATAAAACCCCTTAAATTGAATTGAAATTGAATTAAGAGCGAGAGAGAGAATCATCTTCCCATGTCCTCTCAGTCTCCCCCCTCTCTGGCTTCAGTCCCTTTTTTGACACCTGATTCAACACAACTGGGAACCAACATGGGATTTCTCCCAAAGGAGCTGGGATGGAGGATGGAAAGGAAATGGGACAAGCCCGAGTGGCAACAGAAACATTCACACTGTCCAATGGATACTGAGGGTCGGGAAAATCGACTCCGGCCCAGCTCCGGAAATCTGACTCCGGCTGGTCAGCCTGTCACCGGCACCGGCCAGGCCCTAGCCGTATTATCTTTCCATGTAATCAGAGGCTTGGAGGGCCATGCCAAACTCTCCTCCCCTGCTCTACACCATATTAGCAATTTAATTAATGGCCCACACATGGATTTTGTTTTCACAGAAACCATAAATGGAAGTCATTTCACTGTGGAACAGTTGCATTTGTGATTTTTCAGTCTATCTAAGTGGGTGCAGATGTGAGATACTGTTATACCCAGAGCCATAAACACTCTATATACAAATTAGTGGATTCAGCTATTTCAGCCACACCTGTTTCTGACAGTTGTATACAATTGAGCACACAGCCATGCAATCTCCATAGGAAAACGTTGGTAGTAGAATGGCCTTACTGAAGAGCTCAGTGACTTTCAACGTGGCACCGCCACCTTTGCAACAAGTCCTTTTGTCAAATTTCTACCCTGCTAGAGCTGCTACGGTCAACTGTAAGTGCTGTTATAGGAAACGTCTATGAGCAACAACAGCTCAGCAGCTCAGCAGTAGGTCACACAAGCTCACAGAACGGGACCGCCGAGTGCTGATCATCTGTCCTTGGTTGCAACACTCCCTACTGAGTTCCAAACTGCCTCTGGAAGCAACGTCAGCACAAGATCTGTTTGTTGGGAGCTTCATGGAATGGGTTTCCATGGCCGACCATCGGCACACAAGTCTAACATCATTATGCGCAATAACAAGCGTTGGCTAGAGTGATGTAATGCTCGCCGCCATTGGACTTGTGATGAATCACGCTTCACCATCTGATAGTCAGACGGACGAGTCGGGCTGGGCCCCTTAGTTCCAGTGAAGGGAAATCTTAACGCTTCAGTTTGGAGAAGGCCCTTTCCTGTTTCAGCATAACAATGCCCCCTTGCACAAAACGAGGTCCATGTAGAAATGGTTTGTAGAGATCCGTGTGGAAGAACTAGACTGGTCTATCCAGAGCCCTGACCTCAACCCCATCGAACACCTTTGGGATGAATTGGAACGCAGACTGCGAGCCAGGCCTAATCGCCTTACATCAGTGCCAAAACTCACTAGTGCTCTTGTGGCTGAATGGAAGCAAGTCCCCGCAGCAATGTTCCAACATCTAGTGGAAAGCCTTCACAGAAGAGTGGAGGCTGTTATAGCAGCAAAGGGGGACCAACTCCTTATTAATGCCCATGATTTTGGAATAAGATGTTTGACAGGCAGGTGTCCACATACTTTTGGTCATGTAGTGAATATAGAGAGTTAAGACATTGAGGTTTCTGCATTATGGTGGATTTACCTGATGCTACATTCCATGGTAGCCATGTTAGCTCCACATGGGCAATATTGACCAATAGCAGTTCACAGAATCTTCTACATTTTAAACAATGCTATGTACAATAGTCCAAATTCTCGTCATGAATGGATAAATAGAATGCTCAAAGGCGCTAACATGGCGTCCATTCTAAAAGTTGGCCCAGCTCTCTGATTAGTTCTATTCACCACCCCATTACACTTTGGGTGTTTACATCCCACAACTTTTTAACACATGAATCATCATTAGTCATGACCGGAACACGTGAAGACGATAAATATAATATGATTGCTCATACAGTTAATTACATACATTATTATTTCCCCTGACATGGAGACATTTCTAATCAAATGTTGCTTTCTTCCTCTTCATGGGAGGTTATTAATAACTGAGCCCCTGCAAGTCCCTGGATGTGCCTACACTACCTACAAACTATTCATTAAGTCAGACGTTGACGATTGTTCCTCCCGTTGGCGAGAGTTTGATCACGGCAGGTGCAAAGTCAAGTGCAAATAACACTTGATATTTTTGTGGCTTCATTAATGTCTTTAAATATGTCTTAATTTCATGTTTTTATTGAATGTGTACCTTTTGAAATAGCAGGTTGAGCAGCGTGGGTCTGGAAACGGCACATAGCTGGTGTGGAACAGTGTTAGAGACCTGAGTCTCTAGTGACTCATATGACAGGTTGGTTGGTGGGTCTCAGTGAGTCACGACTGACCGTCTATACTCCTACACCTTGCATAACACGCACGCACACACACACACACACACATACACACACACACACCCCACACACACCACGCTCGGATACACACGCAGGCACACACACACACACACACAAACAAACCACACACACACTTTGGTACTACTGACTGACCGTTTATACTCCTACACTTTGCATAACACACACACACACTCCACACAACACACACCACACATGCACACACACCACACCACACCACACGCGCTCACACACTCACGCAGGCACACACACACACAAACCACACACACACACACACTTTGGTACTACGATGATAACTCACTGACCGTCTATACTCCTACACTTTGCATAACACACACACACCACACACGCACGCACGCACACACACACACCACACAACACACATGCACACACCACACGCTCTCGCACACACATGCACGCACGCAGGCACACACACACACCAACCGCACACAACCCCCCCCCCACACACACACACACACACACACACACACGCACAAACACACACTTTGGTACTACTTTGATAACTAGGTCACCACTTCTAAGGGGGATGCAATGTGTTAGTTTGAAGCAGCAGGTCTATAGTACGTAAACCATAACAGCACTGACTAAAGCCAGAGTCAGCCGTGCGGGTTATGAAATGTGTCGCTTTGTGTTGTCGGTTATTACATGTATTCTGAGGTAACCCAGTTGGGAAAGTTTGGATGGAAGGATTTGAAAATGGAAACGCCTCTAAAAGGCTGTTTGAAGTACTCAGGTCAGTCAGGCTTTTATCTATTGTATGTTTTTCTATGTTGTCTGTCAAGTGTTCTATGCCTCCTCTGAATTGGCTGCTGTGGACGAGTCTTTCATAACTAACAATTCAACGTCTATTCCACGTTGGTTCAACATCATTTCATTGAAACGACGTGGAAACAACGTTGATTCAACCAGTGTGTGCCCAGAGGGAAGTGTCTTCAGGACATCACATGTAGGATACCTTCATTACAGAACATACAGTATGACATCATTAATCATTCTCAGCTTAGTCCAACTGCTCTGCCACTGGTGGTGTCACTGTGCGTCTCTTAAGCAAGGGCTTAATGAGATATCCTTCTATGAAGTGTCCTTATCCCCTTGGCTCTAATCACGGCACCTGGCTCTGGAAAAAACTCCCCGGACCTCAGAACGCTATTCCGGACCACTGCTATCACCCCTTCCTCTACAGCTATCTGCTAACATAGACAGATGAGTGTCAGGGACATACGTGGTGAGAGGGAGAGACAGAACGATAGAGAGAAAGAGAGAGAGAGGATGGGGAGAGAGGGAGAGAGAGGGGGAGAGCGACAGATATACACAGAGACAGAGCCAGAACGACAGAGCGTGACAGAGAGAGTGCATTGTTGGCTGCACTTATTTAACATCGGGCATGTTAATGGCCTACCCCACAACACCCATATAGGACAACAGTGAGGGCCTGGAAAATGTTGGTCTGTCAGTACAAGGTCGTGACTCCAGCTAAAGAGTCTCCTGCTTATTAACTCTTAGCTAATCATTGGGCCCAAAGGGAGAGGAGTCCAGGGAAGGGACTGGGGGAGGTAGCTGATGGAGACCCGATCATAGCTGATGGAGACCTGATGATAGCTGATGGAGACCCGATGATAGCGGATGGAGACCTGATGATAGCTGCTATTAAGTAATTGGACCCTAGTTGTGAATGTATTCTCGCTCTGCAAGACAGAGATGCCAACTTGACAAGTTTGATTGTGTGTGTGTGTGAGGAGAGAGAGAGAGAGAGAGGTGGCCGTAATGTTTTGTCCCCTCCTGCGGCTTCCAGGCAAGCCAGCCCCTCATTCCAGGTGGTTAACTGAAGATAGTAAACCCACGTTGCTTTAGTTTGAGATGTTCAACTACATCCGAGGTGGGTCAGTTCTTTATTCTTTACTATCCAGACCAGCCTACCTGCAGAGGTGATCTGTAGGTTACAGAATTGGAGCTGAAATAGATATCAAGCTCTTGGCCTGTCTTGTTGCCCTCTCATCACCTATGGCTTTAAGCCACACATAGACTGTAGGCCTGGCCTGCACACACCTGGGAAATATTTCTGGTTATATCTTGGCAAATTTGGAATCTTTTCTGATAACAATGTCTTGGCAACCTTTGGTGAAAAACATCAGTGACAGTTTTTTTAAATCTTACACAGGATTCCCTCTGGCATGACAATCAAGTACCTGTGAAATATATCTGATCATTTCTGACAGTATATTGTCTTACATGGAACGTGACAATTCCTCACTCATCATCCCTTCAAAACAGCAGCCAAGATCCATTCTGGGAGCACCATCAATAAGCATAGCACCAGCTACCACAGTGACAGGAGAGTAGGAGGGAGGGGGGAGAAAGAGAGAGAGAGGGAGAGGGGCGAAGCACCAGCTACCACAGTGACAGGAGAGTAGGAGGGAGGGAGGAGAAAGAGAGAGAGAGGGAGAGGGGCGAAGCACCAGCTACCACAGTGACAGGAGAGTAGGAGGGAGGGGAGAGAAAGAGAGAGAGAGGGAGAGGGGCGAAGCACCAGCTACCACAGTGACAGGAGAGTAGGAGGGAGGGAGGAGAAAGAGAGAGAGAGGGAGAGGGGCGAAGCACCAGCTACCACAGTGACAGGAGAGTAGGAGGGAGGGGGGAGAAAGAGAGAGAGAGGGAGAGGGGCGAAGCACCAGCTACCACAGTGACAGGAGAGTAGGAGGGAGGGGGGAGAGAGAGAGAGAGAGAGAGAGAGGGGCGAAGCACCAGCTACCACAGTGACAGGAGAGTAGGAGGGAGGGGGGAGAAAGAGAGAGAGAGGGAGAGGGGCGAAGCACCAGCTACCACAGTGACAGGAGAGTAGGAGGGAGGGGGGAGAAAGAGAGAGAGAGGGAGAGGGGCGAAGCACCAGCTACCACAGTGACAGGAGAGTAGGAGGGAGGGGGGAGAAAGAGAGAGAGAGAGAGAAGCACCAGCTACCACAGTGACAGGAGAGTAGGAGGGAGGGAGGAGAAAGAGAGAGAGAGGGAGAGGGGCGAAGCACCAGCTACCACAGTGACAGGAGAGTAGGAGGGAGGGGAGAGAAAGAGAGAGAGAGGGAGAGGGGCGAAGCACCAGCTACCACAGTGACAGGAGAGTAGGAGGGAGGGAGGAGAAAGAGAGAGAGAGGGAGAGGGGCGAAGCACCAGCTACCACAGTGACAGGAGAGTAGGAGGGAGGGGGGAGAAAGAGAGAGAGAGGGAGAGGGGGCGAAGCACCAGCTACCACAGTGACAGGAGAGTAGGAGGGAGGGGGGAGAGAGAGAGAGAGAGAGAGAGAGGGGCGAAGCACCAGCTACCACAGTGACAGGAGAGTAGGAGGGAGGGGGGAGAAAGAGAGAGAGAGGGAGAGGGGCGAAGCACCAGCTACCACAGTGACAGGAGAGTAGGAGGGAGGGGGGAGAAAGAGAGAGAGAGAGAGAAGCACCAGCTACCACAGTGACAGGAGAGTAGGAGGGAGGGGGGAGAAAGAGAGAGAGTGGGAGAGGGGCGAAGCACCAGCTACCACAGTGACAGGAGAGTAGGAGGGAGGGGGGGAGAAAGAGAGAGAGAGAGTGAAGCACCAGCTACCACAGTGACAGGAGAGTAGGAGGGAGGGGGGAGAAAGAGAGAGAGAGGGAGAGGGGCGAAGCACCAGCTACCACAGTGACAGGAGAGTAGGAGGGAGGGGGGAGAAAGAGAGAGAGAGAGGGAGAGGGCGAAGCACCAGCTACCACAGTGACAGGAGAGTAGGAGGGAGGGGGAGAAAGAGAGGGAGAGAGAGAGAGGGGCGAAGCACCAGCTACCACAGTGACAGGAGAGTAGGAGGGAGGGGGGAAAGAGAGAGAGAGAGAGAGAGAGAGAGGGGCGAGGGCACCAGCTACCACAGTGACAGGAGAGTAGGAGGGAGGGGGGAGAAAGAGAGAGAGAGGGAGAGGGGCGAAGCACCAGCTACCACAGTGACAGGAGAGTAGGAGGGAGGGGGGAGAAAGAGAGAGAGAGAGAGAAGCACCAGCTACCACAGTGACAGGAGAGTAGGAGGGAGGGGGGAGAAAGAGAGAGAGTGGGAGAGGGGCGAAGCACCAGCTACCACAGTGACAGGAGAGTAGGAGGGAGGGGGGAGAAAGAGAGAGAGAGAGTGAAGCACCAGCTACCACAGTGACAGGAGAGTAGGAGGGAGGGGGGAGAAAGAGAGAGAGAGGGAGAGGGGCGAAGCACCAGCTACCACAGTGACAGGAGAGTAGGAGGGAGGGGGAGAAAGAGAGAGAGAGGGAGAGGGGCGAAGCACCAGCTACCACAGTGACAGGAGAGTAGGAGGGAGGGGGGAGAAAGAGAGGGAGAGGGGCGAAGCACCAGCTACCACAGTGACAGGAGAGTAGGAGGGAGGGGGGAGAAAGAGAGAGAGAGGGAGAGGGAGAGGGGCGAAGCACCAGCTACCACAGTGACAGGAGAGTAGGAGGGAGGGAGGAGAAAGAGAGAGAGAGGGAGAGGGGCGAAGCACCAGCTACCACAGTGACAGGAGAGTAGGAGGGAGGGGGGAGAGAGAGAGGGAGAGGGGCGAAGCACCAGCTACCACAGTGACAGGAGAGTAGGAGGGAGGGGGGAAAGAGAGAGAGAGAGAGAGAGAGAGAGAGGGGCGAAGCACCAGCTACCACAGTGACAGGAGAGTAGGAGGGAGGGGGGAGAAAGAGAGAGAGAGGGAGAGGGGCGAAGCACCAGCTACCACAGTGACAGGAGAGTAGGAGGGAGGGGGGAGAAAGAGAGAGAGAGGGAGAGGGGTGAAGCACCAGCTACCACAGTGACAGGAGAGTAGGAGGGAGGGGGGAGAAAGAGAGAGAGAGAGAGAAGCACCAGCTACCACAGTGACAGGAGAGTAGGAGGGAGGGGGGAGAAAGAGAGAGAGTGGGAGAGGGGCGAAGCACCAGCTACCACAGTGACAGGAGAGTAGGAGGGAGGGGGGAGAAAGAGAGAGAGAGAGTGAAGCACCAGCTACCACAGTTACAGGAGAGTAGGAGGGAGGGGGTAGAAAGAGAGAGAGAGGGAGAGGGGCGAAGCACCAGCTACCACAGTGACATGAGAGTAGGAGGGAGGGAGGGGGGAGAGAGAGAGAAAGAGAGAGAGAGGGGCGAAGCACCAGCTACCACGGTGACAGGAGAGTAGGAGGGAGGGAGGAGAGAGAGAGAGGAGAGAGAGAGAGAGAGGGGAAGGGGAGAGAAAGAGAGAGAGAGGGTGAAGCACCAGCTACCACAGTGACATGAGAGTAGGAGGGAGGGAGGAGAGAGAGAGAGAGTGAGAGAGAAAGAGAGAGAGAGAGAGGAGAGGGGAGAGAAAGAGAGAGAGAGGGTGAAGCACCAGCTACCACAGTGACAGGAGAGTAGGAGGGAGAGGGGGGGAGAGAGAAAGAGAGAGAGAGGGTGAAGCACCAGCTACCACAGTGACAGGAGAGTAGGAGGGAGAGAGGGCGAAGCACCAGCTACCACAGTGACAGGAGAGTAGGAGGGAGAGGGGGGGGGGGGAGAGAAGGAGGGAAAGAGGGCGCAGCACCAGCTACCACAGTGACAGCGACATGCCCTCCTGTCGATATAGCTGGGCCCGTTCTGATTTGGGATCCAGTTTTGCCTTTTGGATCACAATTAGTAAGATTATATGGGCAAGGGGGGAACTGTTCCTAGATCAGCACTACTCTGAGACTTGGCCGTGGTTGCCATTTTTCTTTGGACTTTGACAAGTTTGCATGTCTTCATCCACAAAGCGCTCTGATTTCCTCAAACGTCCGTGCAGTGTAGTGAATGACGGATCATCACACTACCTTTGGACCTGCATGGCTTTGATATCCAACAGGGTTCAAATAGTATTTGTTTAAAAAAAAATACTTTCAGCGTTTAATTGAGACTGCCTGGAGTGTGAGAGGAACAGAGTTTGTACTATTGGGACCATTCCATTTGTTTCCATTGCGCCAGGCAAGCTCAATGAAGCAGCAGCTAAATTATTTGAAAGAATGCAAATACTATTTAAACCCAGGTCTTGATATCCAGCGCTAGATGGTGATTATGTCAGGGCAAATACAACGCGTTCTGTCCACTGGCTTTCACTGAGCTGGCTTTCTCTCCTGTTGAAGTTCCATGGCAGCTGTTAGCGAGATCGCTTCCTTCTTCTCATTGTTTACGTTCGTTTGTGCTAATGGCTATTTGGCTATTTATGTGGCCTGAAAATGATCCCAATGGCTTCTGGGAAGGAGACATATGGGACCACCACATGGCTTGGCTGTCAGAATCACGTGTGTGTGTGTGTGTGTGTGTGTGTGTGTGTGTGTGTGTGTGTGTGTGTGTGCGTGCGTGCGTGCGTGCGTGCGTGTGTGTTATGCAAGGTTTTCCCTAAACTGTTTCCTCTGTACATTTCCCCTGTATTTCTCCGGTACTGTACATATTTCAATAGCTTTAGCTTTCACACATTAGACACCCCATCAATCCACTCTTACTGGTGAGAGAGAAAGAGTACATGAGAAGACCACTGTGACTGACCAAAAGCTTTGAATATGTACAGACTCAGTGAGCATAGTCTTGCTATTGAGAAAGGCCGCCGTAGGCAGACCTGGCTCTCAAGAGAAGACAGGTTATGTGCTCACTGCCCACAACCTCCTGCCAAATGTATGACCATATTAGAGACATATATTGCCCTCAGATTACACAGACCCACAAAGAATTTGAAAATGAACCCAATGTGTGCCATCACAGCGGCAAGGTTTGTGACCTGTTGCCACAAGAAAGGGGCAACCAGTGAAGAACAAACACCATTGTAAATAGAACCATATTTATGTTGACTTATTTACCCTTTTGTTCTTTATCTATTTGCACATAATATGACATTTGAAATGTCTTTATTCTTTTAGAACTTTGGTAAGTGTAATGTGTCAATTTGCATTGTTAATGTCACTTTGGTTTATTATCTACTACACTTGTTTTGGAAATGTAAACGTGTTTCCCATGCCAATAAAGCCCTTACATTGAAATTGAGTAGACTTGTTTACCTTACAGCAAGGCAGGGGTAGTTTGGTCTGTCTGTTTGGCCAAATCCTGTGGTCATAGTGTGTTGGCAAGATAACACAAATAAATCTGGTACCAGGCTACCTCACAGCAGAAGGAATCCAATACAGTTGGAGTCAAATCCACCTCAGAAATATGAGTCATGAATTGAACCACTCCTGTGGAGAACGGCCGTGTCTAATCCATCTGACAGAGATGGAAGGAGAGAGCTTATCTTACAACGTAACTTAACTCAAGTAGGCTCAACACTCCCTGTCAGGGTGGATACGAATGAGATGTGGAAAAAATTGTCCCACAGGGTCGAGTGAGAGATCTAGAGATGTTTAGGCTATGCCTCATGTTCTCTCTCTCTCTCTCTCTGTATCCCACTCTCTCTCTCTCTCTCTCTCTCTGCCTCTCTCTCCTCTCTCTCCGTCTCTCTCGTGCTCGTGCTCTCTCTCTCTGTCATTGACCGCGCCACTGATCTCTCTCTCTGCTGGCGTCATCTGCTCTCTCTCTCTCTCGTTACCCCAGCTATCTCTCCTATCTCTATCTCTCTGACTCTCTCTCTCTCTCGCTCTCGTTAACCCACTCTCTGCTCTGCCTCTCTCTCTCTCTC
>NC_034174.2:74199983-74207483 GCF_002021735.2 Oncorhynchus kisutch | reverse complement strand
ATAACACAGTAGAAACCAAAGGGGGAGTCTATATACAAGGCATGAAGGCATGAGGAGGTAGGCAAATAATTACAATTTTGCAGATTAACACTGGAGTGATGAATGATCAGATGGTCATGTACAGGTAGAGATATTGGTGTGCAAAAGAGCAGAAAAGTAAATAAATAAAAACAGTATGGGGATGAGGTAGGTGAAAAAGGGTGGGCTATTTACCAATAGACTATGTACAGCTGCAGCGATCGGTTAGCTGCTCAGATAGCTGATGTTTGAAGTTGGTGAGGGTAAACTCCCCACCTCGCTGACCGTAAATATCATTCAGGGAGCATCCATTTGATTGCGCAATATAACACTTTTATATTGAGTTACCAAGAAATGTGCCTGCAGAGGACGAACGTTTGCCTAAAAAGTACAACATTAATATCACAATAATCATCATTAATATAAAAAAGTGACAAGAAATATTGACAAGCAGAATTAATGCATATGACCTACAAACCTGTTCACTTTAAAATATGGGGGGGGTTGCTTTGATTAAGGGGCTTAATTGATAATCTGTCAATTTCATTTATTTTAAAGTGAACAGGTTTGTAGGTCATATGCATTAATTCTGCTTGTCAATATTTCTTGTCACTTTTTTATATTAATGATGATTATTGTGATATTAATGTTGTACTTTTTAGGCAAACGTTCGTCCTCTGCAGGCACATTTCTTGGTAACTCAATATAAAAGTGTTATATTGCGCAATCAAATGGATGCTCCCTGAATGATATTTACGGTCAGCGAGGTGGTGAGTTTACCTGTAGGTCACAGGCGTCACCTTGTAGGCTGCTGTCCTGAGAGAAACTCGGTGGAAAGAACCGTGTTGCACGGTGCACTGAATTTAGGGCCTAACATTTTGGCCCAGTCATGTCCTGTTCCGGACTTTTAAAATAAATTGGAGATAGGCTCACTAAAAGCAGTTTGTTCTCTCTCTCCCCCGGATGGGCCGCCCCGAGCTAAACTGCAACAGATGGAGGGGATGTAAATATGTTGCATTGGCACCTCACAAGGAATAGGATGCCTGGGAGTTTAGGTCCAATGCTTATCTTTATGAGAGCTGGAAACCAATGCGCAAAAGTGGCGAGATGTCACCAAATGAACTCTCCTTATGTAAATAAAGTAGGCCTACAGTTGATTGATTCGAGGTTTGGCCCAATCATAATTTGTATTAATGCATAATAAGGATATATTAACAGGATATTAGACCTATTCGGCCGAAGTGGGTAGTGTTTCAAATATCGATCGAATTTGATTTAGATCTTTATTTTGAGTTTTGAGAATTACAGTGTTGACAAACATGAGGTAGATGCTCTCTGGTGACTAAAAGGCAGAAAACAAATTGTACATTTTTTCTTCAAATAGATGAAAAAGTTGGAGAAAAGTTAATTGATTTAAATAGCCTATATTGTTCGCATTTGCTAACGTTGTTAAGTCTGTGTCGTAGGCTTCTTATGTTTAGTCTTCTTCTTTTTTATAATAGCATAGGCTATGCATTTTACACAACAGACTATATCAAACATTATCCAAACATGCTATGAAACTTTACAACTTAATTAAAGTTAATGTAGACCTATTAATTTACTTTCATTAATTTGCTTGTGGACATTTATCTGATTCTGATAAGCCTGGGAAAATTGATTAAACAAAATATCTTCATGAAACACATTTGAAGATGCCATAGTATTCCTTCGATGTCAAATTAAAATACACAATCTATACGATGTTGTGAACATTATTTTTTGGGTGCAAAAATAGATAGATGAAGTAGGCCTATGTAGTTGTTACAAAATCATTACTACACTGTCAGTAAACATTGCCGTTTTAACACCTAATAATTCATAAAGCCGTTCGAAATATTTTGTTAATGAAATGGGTTCTTTGTAAAAAAAATAATAATAACAATAATAGGTAGAAGAATAGAAAGAAACTATTTATTCAAGCAAATGATCAGCATACCTGCAGCTGTTTTTAATGTGTGCAAAAAAACGTTATGGGAAAGAAATCTCTCATTACGGTCATTGGCGTGTGTTGATATATCCATTTAGGATAGGCTTTGTGTTGTTAAACCTGTTGCTAAATGTTTCCTATTATAAATGTAACTTAGGGTAAAATATTAATATCATTCTCAATATAATTGTCAGTGTGCGTGTGCGTGTGTGTGTGCGCGCGCCTACCAAGGCGAATAGATGTGGATGACATTTTATTTAAGCCGTGTTACGGGCAGTATGAGAAAGCCGAGTTGAACACGTCACCTAATAATGATTTTCATATATGTTATAAAGGTAATGCACCTTTAAAAATACTATCTTTAAACCGACCTGATATTCCAGCTTCTATCTAAAATATCTGTTGTGTTTTAGAAGAAGACATTTTTGTTTTGTTTTAGGTATTTAGATGTCTTATCATTCACATTATATTACCTTGCAGCAGCCAAGTCATTTAAATATCATTTATTTTAAACCTATAAAATATACATGTTTTCTAAATACTGTATTTTTTTGTCATAGTGGAATCCTAGTAGAGTTGACCCTCAAAATGGCCCCCATCTCTCCCAATACATCTGGTGGTAAAGAAAAACCAGGTGGACTGGGGGACCAGCTCAGGGAACGGCCGAGGGTAGTGGTATAGTGGTCAACTTAGCGTTAACAACATTGGACTTCCATAGGGAAAGGGGCACTCTCATACAGGGACTCACAGGGCAGTGTGTTGGACTATAGTGTCAGTGCACTCTCATACAGGGACTCACAGGGCAGTGTGTTGGACTATAGAGTCAGTGCACTCTCATACAGGGACTCACAGGGCAGTGTGTTAGACTATAGTGTCAGTGCACTCTCATACAGGGACTCACAGGGCAGTGTGTTGGACTATAGTGTCAGTGGCACTCTCATACAGGGACTCACAGGGCAGTGTGTTGGACTATAGTGTCAGTGCACTCTCATACAGGGACTCACAGGCAGTGTGTTGGACTATAGTGTTCAGTGCACTCTCAAGGGCAGGGGTGTAGTGGTGGAGTTAACTTAACTAATAGGAAAGGGTTGGGTTGTGGAGTTGGTGTACAGTTAGTCACAGTGCTAGTAGAGAGACGGGCAGTAAGCAAGTCTCATGCCTCCTCAGCCACTAGACTGGGTAGGTCACCAACGGTAACTACAGTAGCTGCTAGTGGGGTGTAACATAAAGAGGACTCCTACAGTGCAACCGCTGCTCCAGGTCGTGTGACTTTTCTGTTCCTCCGGGGGTGTTTCTGAGACTGGAGATGGCTCTGTTGAGTAAAGGAGTATAGAGTATAGAGGTATAGGAGTATAGGGTCAGGCTGTGGATGTTAACAAATTGATAGTCTCCTCTGTAGGCCTGTCGCTGTGCTGAGTACAGATTGATATCTCTCTGTAGGCTCGCTGTGCTGTACAGATTGATAGCTCTCTGTAGGCTCGCTGTGTTGTACAGATTGATAGCTCTCTGTAGGCTCGTTGTGTTGTACAGATTGATAGCTCTCTGTAGGCTGGCTGTGTTGTACAGATTGATAGCTCTCTGTAGGCTCGCTGTGTTGTACAGATTGATAGCTCTCTGTAGGCTCACTGTGTTGTACAGATTGATAGCTCTCTGTAGGCTCGCTGTGTTGTAACAGATTGATAGCTCTCTGTGTTGTGCAGGGGTGTGTAGTGGTGGGTTGTAGCGCCCAGCCACCTTTAGAGCCATTGGCGTCAGCTAATGAGGATCTTAAACATCAAATCCAAAAATTGAATTGATATCTCTCTGTAGGCTTGCTGTGTTTGGGCAGTGGTTCTACATCTGCTCTGCATTGCTTGGTCTTTGGGGTTTTAGGCTGGGTTTCTGTATAAGCATTTTGACACATCTGCTGTTGTAAAAGGGCTTTATAAATACATTGATTTGAATTGGTTGGGGAAAGCATGTGCCCTCTTGTTCCACACAATTTTCACTTTTGAACTGTGCTCCCTAAATTGCTTCACTCACTCGGCACCTTAGGGTCCAGTTAAGTAGTATATTTCCTCTCATAAAGCTAGTGGGACTTGGCCTATTTGGTGTGTAGAACTTTATGCTGAAGGGTTCTCTTTGATGTCTTCAGAAGTCTTCTAGGTTCTAAGTGTTGTGTGGAAGGAACAATGGATCTCTACTTGAATGGGACTGGTTGAGTAACCCTGCTTATGTCCAACAATATGGACTTATATCCGAATATTGGACTTGGTTTACTATGTCTGATGACTTACTGGTAGACACTGGGGGTTTGGGATTTGTTGGAAAGTGGGAGTGATTTTGAGTTTGTTTCAGATAGGTTTCGACTTTGTTTTGCTAGTTTGACTTTTGTCCCCAAATAATGTGTTCAAATGATTTAGTTCAGATTTATTTATCAAATTATGTAATTGGTGTCCTTTTTAATTATTCAATGAATTAACATGAAGCTTTATCCCTCACATTTTTTATTGCACTACTAATATAAGATCATTATTTTATTTGTTTGGACATACGATTAATTCATATCATATCTCCTTCTCCCTAAGTCTGTTCAATTTACTATTTCAGTTCTTACATATTCATTCAAGTTCAAGTGCGTGTTTCATATTTTCAGCAGGAACACTTGGCTTAAAGACAAAATCTTTCAGCGTGAGACTAAAATATAGTGTCAATAATATATTGAGCTAATTAATATATACTGTTTCTATTCATTTAAAATATGTATGTGCTATATCCATACTACCTTCCTAGAAAAGCAATCCCCAACATGCAGGCTACGTATAGTACATTCTTGTAATGCGCACATACATGCACACACTCCATACATATAGCCATACACATATACTGTATTTACTAGCAATGTACCATATATGCGTGTAGTGTAATTACAGAGTCCATTATGGAGACATGCTACACGGCTAAGCTACTCTGTCTTCATTTGTTATGGAGTCAACACTCATTGGCTTTGAGACAGTCACATAACAGAAAGGGTGGTAATGGTTAGTACAGTCATTCTATCAGGCTGCAGAGGAGAGGGGGACTGTGTGTTTGAATGTTGGTGAGAAGTCTGATCATGACAAATTGGTTATACACACAGAGGAGAGGGAACCAGCTGCTCCAAATAGTGTCTTGTGTTGCATGAGAGGAGGAAGAGGGAACAAGGGAGAGAGAGAAGGAAAGTCGGGAGCCTAGATAGAGGGACTTACTTTTGCTGGATTGTGTTTGATTTTGTTAATTTAGAATGATATCATTAAGAATTTGTTGAATTTGTGAGTAGCATTTTTGTGTACAGTACTTTTACACAACAATATGCAATTTTGCTAGTAACACATTTGCTTGAAGCGTTGTTTCGGACAAATAATTAGTGTTTCATAATACATAAATACCTTAAATAATTAGTGTTTCATAATACATAAATACCTTAAATAATTAGTGTTTCATAATACATAAATACCTTAAATAATTAGTGTTTCATAATACATAAATACCTTAAATAATTAGTGTTTCATAATACATAAACTGTTCCTTGTGTAAATGTAAGTTATTGAATGAAGTAGAACCCAACTGTATGTGTGGGAAACAATAATAATCAACCAATTGGAATGCCCTTGTTCCTAGCATGCTTTCTATCCAAAACATACACTATATAATTATACTTATAACATACACTGTGTAGAAAACATTAAGAACACATTCCTAATATTGAGTTGCACCCCATTCATTTTGCGCTCAGAACAGCCTCAATTTGTCCAGGCATGGACTCTACACGGTGTCAAAAGCGTTCCACAGGGAACATGGAAAAAGCAGGTGTTCCTAATGTTTTGAAACACACAGTGTATACAGTAAGTAGAAGTTAAATACATATAACTTAAGTATATGTTAACAAATGTGGACATATACTTAAATAAAATACATAATTAAAAAATATACTTTCATATAAACTTTATAAAATGTATAATATGTGTGTTCTAGCAGCAGCACAAATACAAATATGTCTAATGTTCATTTATTTAAATTACTGCACATTTTCTATGAATAAAATTGTAAACGGAAAAATAGCTAATAAATTATTATTAGCTTAATTGTTTTCTGTTAGTAAAAGGTAGACTGCAATATGGTCTCTCAGCATGTTGAGAGAAACAACCCAATTCAAATGAATAACAGAATAGTGACTATATTGTTGTTTCAACGCAGACACTTTATGGCAATTTGACAACCTGAACATATTAGTATGCTGTTTCTTTAAATGACTGCTTATATGAACTACATTCCAACGTTTAACATATTATCACGTTACCATATACGTACAGATGTAGGATATCATTTGATCACTCTTTTGTGATGAGAATTTTCATGCACCTCGGNCTCTTTTACTTCATCCTCTCCATACTCTACTTTTTCTTCCCCCTCTCCTCTCTCTTCCTCTGCTCTGAACTGATATACACAGACTGCCATGGCAAAGGGATCCTACTCATCTGTGCACAGGGCACTATCGCTTTCAAGGAGGGCATCTCATCTTTAGCAATGAGAGTACAGAGAGGTTTGCAGGCAGGCAGGCAGGCCAGGGAGAGAGGCTGGAGAGGCCTTACCTCGCACCTTATGTTGTGAGTGGCCATAGTTTTTCATGTGTGGACAGCAGGGGTGGTAGGGGTCAGGGTTGGGAGGGAGGGGGGGTGAGCAGGTGGAGGGGAAACTGCGTTCCGTTTGGCTGATGAGGCACACGTTGCCAGGGTGTGACAGGGTGTGATGGGCAGTCGCTGGCTGATGGCGCTGACAGATGGTTAAATGCTACGCTTGCTTTGGATAGAGGGACGAGGAGGGAGAGGGAGAAGGAGAGCGAGGGAAAGAGAGGGAGAAAGAGGGATGAGGGAGAGAAGGAGAGAGAGGGACAGAGAGGGAGAAAGAGGAATGAGGGAGAGAAGGAGAGAGAGGGACAGAGAGGGAGAAAGAGGGATTGAGGCGAGAGAAGGAGAGAGAGGGTACGAGGGAGGGAGAGGGAGAAGGAGAGAGAGGGACAGAGGGGGAGATACGAATACGTCACCCTGTACTCCAAAAAAAAGCTCCTGTGTTGCTGTCTGCAGAGAGGGAAGACTCCTGAGTGGCACGGAGCTGCACTACATTCTTCAAAATTGTCCAAAAATGTTAGTGGAACATTGGATTTCACTGTTGTTTTGACTGTGGAATTTCATCAGAAAAAAAAGATGGCTTTTAATCTGTCACAGGAACAGCTCAGCCAATGAAAATGGAGAATTGATTCTCCACAATGGGGACACTAGTAAAGCTATAAAAATATTTTACAACAGAACAGGAAAATTGCTTGTCAGACAGCTGTTCTAGCAATTCTCCCCTTTATATTATAGCCAAAACAATTCACTGTCTGCCAAAGATTCTGCCTGGTGTAGATCTGAAAGCATTGGAGAGGTATGAGCAAATACCTAAATCAGAACTATCCTGTCAGAAGCCAAGTTGGATCTGCAATAATACTGCTTATA